>NC_054383.1:18250000-18552500 GCF_017654675.1 Xenopus laevis
AAGCATTAAATAACCCCAATAGGATAGTTTTGCCTCCAATAAGGATTAATTATAATTTAGTTAGGAACAAGTACAAGCTACTGTTGTATTATTACAGAGAAAAAGGAAATTATTTTTAAAACCTACAATTATTAGCTTACAATGGAGTCTAAGGGAAATGGCCTTCCCGTAATTTTGAGGTTTATGGATAACGGGTTTCAAGATAATGGATTCCATTAGTGATGGATGAATCTGTCCCGTTTCGCCTCGCCAATTAATTTGCGTCAAAATAATTTTAATGCTCGTCAAAGGCTGACGCGAGTGACATACGTGTGACTATTTTGCCCAATCGCATTAAAGTCAATGGGTGTCCGAATAATTTTGACGCTCGCCACAATTTTGACTTTTGATGGATTTTGATGGAATGCAGAAATTCGCCGCAAATCCATACCTGGCCAATTTATTCGCCCATCACTAGATGTAATGTCATTATTCTCCATTGTTTAATGTGCCCTTTGCATAAAGGCTAATGCTGGGGTCTGTCACGCAGCCGCAGAGATAAAAAAAAATAATTTTAAAGGACTTTATATTTTTTGTTTAATATTGTGTTCCCAGTGACAGATTCTGCCTGTCACTGGAGAGTCAAGTTTTAGCTTTTTTTTTTTTTTTTTTGCTGGTGGAAGAAAATATATGGCAAAATCCAGTGACCGTCGTCATGAATCACATTCTATTTCTCTATAAAACAATAAAACAAAACTTGCTTTTGGCTTTGAGTCGTTGTGTTACAGACACTCAAGTGTGTGTGTGTGTGTGATTTCCTTGTGTGTGTGATTTCCTCGGAATGCCCAGCAACTGGAACGGCAGCATTTTTAACGTAAGCTTTTTTTTATTGATCAGCTCTAATGAGCATCAGTGGAGCAGGAGCTGATGGTGATGTGCTCAGTGTTAAGGGCAAATGTAGGAGAAGATTATAACCTCAAGGGGTTTCAGAGTTGCTGGACTACCCTGAGCCCTGAGGGCAACGATGCACTTGAGAGGTCAGTGTGAATCAAATGAGAAAGAGAACAGAATCTCCTGCTGCTGCAGATGATGAAAATAAGGAATAAGCAAAGTTTAAGTGCAGTCGTCTGTTGAGTCCCAGAAAGAGATATATTGTGCGTGTATATAATATATATACGTGTGTTTTGTATGCATGGGTATGTGCAGGTGTTGGATCCATTATCCAGAAACCTGTTATCCAGAAAGCTTTGAATTCTTGGAAGGTCATCTCTCATAGACGACATTATAATCTAATAGGTCAAACATACTTCCTTTATATTTCTTTTTTTTTCCCTGTAATAATAAAACAGCAGCTTGTACTTGATCCCAACTAAGATATAATTAATCCTTATTGGAAGCAAAACAACTTTACTGGGTTAATGTGTAAATATTGTTTTAGCTGGCTCATTTCTAATTACCTGAAAAAGTAGAAGAAAATGTAAGGCTACTGTACTGGGTTGGTGACACACGATAAGATTCCGGGGAGATTAGTCGCACAGCGACAAATCGCCTCTTCTTCGGGCCACTAATCTCCCCTAAATGCCTTCCCACCGTCTTAGGGGAGATTAGCCGCCCGAAGAAGAGGCAATTTGTTGCAGGGCGACTAATCTTGTGATTTTTTTTTAATAAATTGGACTTTTAAAAAATCACGAATTTTTCGGAATTTATGAAGCCCAGAGGATGGAAAAGTCCGAATCTGAAAACCCGGCATCTCAGATCTGTCGAGGTTGCATATAAGTTCGCGCGAAATTCGTGAAGCAGTGAAAAATTCACGAATCGGCGCGAATTCGCAGGCACTTCACAAATTTATTCGCCGGCGGCGAATCGCGCAAATTCGCCCAGAAATTGGGGCCTGCTGAATAAATTCGCCCATCGCTAATCATGTGCCTTTTCTCCTACAAAGCAGCTTCTTTATATAAACTATAGTAGAATTTCTGAAGCAAAGACACCAGTTGTGCCAGTACATGCTAATAGTATTTTATATTTTAATTACTTTAAAACACTTTTATTTTTTTTGGCGTTACTGTTCCTTTAAGTCTGCACTAGGGATGCCTGGAAAAGAAAAGATGGTGACATGATGCTCTAACATTTTTGATAATCCAGTACATTTTGTTCCTGAAAGGAAACCAGGCTAAGGAAAAATGTGGTGACTGGATTCTTGGACTTGGTGGTTGCCTCACATATTGGCACCCCTCCTTAGTGAATTAGGCTTCCTTTTTCCTTTAGAACTAAAGCTTAACAAAGTACAAAGTACTAGTGAAATGCTGCACATTGGGGGTAATTTATAAACACTGGGCTAATTTGCTTTTGTGCTTACCCATGGCAACCAATCCGATGATTGCTTTGAGTATCCGACATACAGCTGGCTGAAAAAAACTAATTGCTGATTGGTTCCTATGGGTTACTGCCGTGGTGCAAATTTGCCCAGTGTTGATAAATTAACCCCACTATGTTGTAGGCTTCTGTACCAGCCCAAGGCAACCACAGCCTTTTAGCAGTAAAGATCTGTGTCTCCAAAGATGCCCCAGTAGCTCCCCATCTTCAATTCTGCTGATTCACTGCACATGCTCTGTGCTGCTGTCACTTACTGAGCTTAGGGACCCACTCACAATATACAGTACACATAGAATAGAAATGTCACAATAGAAGGCTGATTTAATAATCAGCCCTGTAGCATCAACATCTATGACAAATGATCCTCATTTTCTGCTTGATGATTTGTAACGACCCCTAAGATTAGCTTCTCAACAGCTGCTCAGAACAAACTGAGCATGAGCAGTGTCACTAGTGCTCCTAACAAAATCCAACATGGTGACCCCCCTGAGCACATCTTTGATTGTTTTGATCTTATATTTTTTTAAATATTTGCCTTCTTCTTCTGAGTTTCGCATCTTCCAAACAGGTGTCACTGACCCCATCTAAAAAAACATATGCTCTGTAAGGCTATACATTTATTGTTATTGCATTTTTATTACTCATCTTTCTATTCAGGCCTCTCCTATTCACATTCCAGTCTCTTATTCAAATCAATGCATGGTTGCTACGGTAATTTGCACCCTAGCAACCAGACTGCTGAAATTGTAAATTGGAGAGCTGCTGAATAAAAAGCAAAAAAACCACAAATAATCAATCTGCATCATGCTAAAAGTTAATTTAAAGGGGACAACCCCTTTAAAGAAGAAATACAAGTTGCACCTTATATGCTCTGCTTATATAAAAAAAAGGCCATAGTACTGGACTCTTAGAATACACTATATAATGAAGATTGTGGTGCTCTCGTTCTGCCCATTTTATACAGTACAGGTATGGGACCTGCTAACCAGAATGCCCGGGACCTGGGGTTTTCCAGATAACAGATCTTTCCGTAATTTGGATCTTCATGCCTTAAGTCTACTAGAAAATCATGTAAATATTAAATAAACCCAATAGGCTGGTTTTGCTTCCAATAAGGATTAATTATATCTTAGTTTAAATAAAGTACAAGCTGCTGTTTTATTATTACAGGTAAAAAGGAAATTCTTTTTAAGAATTTGGATTATTTGATTATAATGGAGTCTATGGGAGATGGCCTTTCCGTAATTCTGAGCTTTCTGGATAATGGGTATCCGGATAAGGGACACATATTTTCCTAGGAGATTGTTTTGATCTGAATTCATTTTATATTGCTTATTTTACCATGGCTCACCCACTTTCAAGCTAAGGAGAAAAAAAAATGCTACGGATGTGACCGGAGGAGTCAAAAAAGGCCAACAGATTTCAAGGGAATATTTACTGATTGACAGGAGTTACAAAATGCTCGCAGGAAAGTTGCACATTAAAAAGAATAAGCTACAGGATTCCAACAAGACAAAATCAACAGGAAGGAAAAACCCTAAGGTAATGCTGTAAATGATGTGTATTTTTATAAAGCCTTGTTATGTGGCCAAATGGTCGGGGAAAAGTTCTGCCAGGAAAAAAAAATGAAAAGTGAAGTGCAATATTTTTATTTCTGTGAATGTGTGAATGTCAAAGCGGGCAAATAAAACGACGCCTGGCTAATGTGTTTATGAACGAGCTTTTTCTGTTTCATCTTGTACTTGACCCCCTGTACTAGAGTGTATTTCTAAATGGAGGTACAAGTTGGACACGGATGTCTCTCTCTCTCTCTCTCTCTCTCTCTCTAGTTTGACAGTGTTACTGTCGCCTACAGTGACATTCCCTTTCCTAAATGCTTTAGAGAATATATCACCATAGGGAACTGCATGATATTACCAATTGGCTTTAATTGCAAGAAATATCACTGATTATTATTCTAAAAGGGCAACCATTCTTTTTTATTTTTTTCCCCCATTTGCCTAATGGAAATATTATAGGAAAACAAACGTGGTGTATTTAATACATTGAACTTACTGTACCGGCCCAAAAGCCATATAACAATAATGATCACGGCCTTCAAAGTTATCCCCATTAGGTTTGGCATCTTCATATTGTTACGTTTTCGGTGCAAAAAAAATGGGGACAAAGCACCCTGAATAGTGCTTAGCACCCCTGAGTGCAGATTTTTGCACTCTACATTTCTTGTGAATACAGCATGAACTGCATTTGGGAATGCCACCTTTTAAAAGGGGGAGGGACAGTTTGGTGAAATTGGTGGGTGGAGTGATGATGCGTATGGGTGGAACTATGATGTACGTTGCTATGCTGATGACATATTCTCCACAGATCTGCAGAGAAAAAGAGTTTTGGTGCAAATCAGGTATTTTATGGGCAGGCCAAGGGAGCAGGTCTGGATTTGTGGGAAGGCCACAAAGGCCTGGGTCTAGGGCGGCAGAAAATTAGGGGCGATATGCCACCTAGGTGCATTGGTCTCTGAACTGGAGCACTGGTGACTGGGTGCTGTAGATTTTGACAGCTCTACTATACCTCCCGCATGACCAGTCCCCATTGGCAAGAAAGAAACTAAAGAAAGGATGGGCGCACATGTGCAATGGGGGCTGGGGGCTTGTCAAGGAACAGGCTGCTTGAGTTGTGGCTGGCCTAGGGGCACCAAGTTTGAAATTCAGCCCATCAGTGGAGAAACAAAGGGGTATTAAAAATTTACCGGCAACTACAATATGCTGCATTCAGTAGGGCGGATTTCGGAAGCACCTGGGTACCAAGTGGCTTATGGAGCAATGTTCTGTCCACAGCTCTTCGCTCAGATGGTGCTCTGATGGAGCAAGTTCCAGACCACAGCTATGCCATGGATGCAAGTATTCTGTAACAAAGCAATAAGTGAAATAATTTTGCCTCCAGAGTGACCTAGCACTTGCATGTGGGGCTTTAATAAATGAGTCCTACGATGTAGTGTTTCTAGGACTTCTGCTTTGGGCCTCGCAACGCCTGAAAACCCAACCAGATCTCTGGCAGATTTTGCCAGAATAATGCCACCTGCTGGTTGGTTGTCATGGGTTACAAGAGCCGAGACAAGCTTTGTATCTCTAATTACAGCCCCCCTCTGATGTACAAATGATAAAAGAGAATGTTTTAAGCATACTCCACCTGAGTTGTCCACATTGTATTTCCCTTTACATTAAGAGGCGATTTATGAAAGTTCATAGAAATCGTTCTTTCTAAAGGAAACAGAATAGTTTTCATATAGTTACTTAAGCCACGATTTTTACATAATGTATCACGTTTTAAAACCATCAAATCTACAAATACAAAAGTACAGTAAGTAAAAGCTGTCAATTTCATTTAGAAGTCAATGGAAGTTCCCTTTCTTTTCTTGCAAAGATCAACCTTTTCATTCGTGGTTTTAGAGCTTTCCGGAGATCAAAACTTTCATCGTCATACAAATATTTTGTTCGATCACGAATAATTCAGGGTTTTCAAATTTTTTCAACATCAGTTTTCATTTGTACTTTGTTTATTTGGATCTTTTTTTAACGTGGAATTTGTGATTCTAGAGAAACAGAGTTGTGCCCTTCTTTATTTTGTGGGTTCATTTATTTGGTCTCACCCCAAAATTTAAATGCCCTCAACTTTCTGGGGTCAGTGACCCCCCCCCAGCAACCAAAAAATAGATTTTTAAAACATTTTTCATGGGTTATTATTGAACTCATATGCCTGTCTGTTCATATGTCATTTTAACAATGTTCTTTATTACACTGATGCTTTTTTTTTTTTAACGCATTATTTTCCATCAATCTTTTTTTTTTCTCCGTAGGGCTTTTCCTTCACAACATGATCAAATAGAAAAAATAAAAAGCCCATCAAGTTTTAGGTGGTGTGATTTATATTTTTTTAGTTGTGACAAAATAAAAAATGTGCTTTGTGTAAGAAAACAATCACATTTTTATTTATCGATGAAAGTCATGAATCCCTTAATTAATAACCCCTCCTCGCTGCCAATTTCCACGTTTTGCTGCCGGCGAATAAATTTGCGAAACTCCAGTCAAAAGAAAAAAAAAGTTGCTTGCGTCAGAATCACCACGCATCAACACTATTCGGACCCCCATTGACTTAAACGCCATCGTCAAAATTGATGCAAGCATCTTTTCGGACACACGTCCAAAATTGAAGCGGATGTCAATTTTCAACTTTCAGAAATTTTTCGCCGTTTTGCGAATTTCGCTGGAAATGTGCAAAATTTTTCAGCTAAGCGAAACTGGAGAAATTCGCCCATCATGAAAAAACTGTACAATGCTAAAACTATTAAAATTAAGAAAGATTTCCAGTTCACTTATAATGTTATTCATCAACGTTAATTTGAAAGTGAACACCTTTATCTTCATTTTAAAGCTGATTTTTTTTTTTATAAAATGTCACCCTTTTGCCCATTAGACATCATTTTTAAAAAAACATTTGTTAAATGTATATCATCTTCGTCCAGGCTTTTACACCCTTCTTTTTTTTTATTGACTTTTTTTCCATTATGTATTTTTAATCTGGTATAGAATGTCACACTGGACACTAGTTTTCTACAAGTTCTTTTTTTTAACTAAAGTACAGTACTACAGATAATTTCTGCTTTCATTTTGTTACCTCTGCTTCCGGTATGTAAGTACACACAAGATGCAATATAGTTCGATCCCATTATTATGAATGATGCATCAGAAGAAGTTGGGAATGCCATATAGAACAAATACAGAGGCTGTATCACCGCTATAATGCTGGGGCTGTAACAAATGGCTGGAGTCTTGAAGCCTCAAAGGGATTATATATTGGGATATTTATGTTCTAGTTGTATTTTGAAGTAGTATATTACAGCCACAGTAAAAGAATAATGGTTTAATAAAAAGAAAATACTTGCTGGAGTTGTACGGAATAGAACCAAAATTTGTAAAGATTGATGCTTTCAAAAATATGTTCTTTGCACTTTGACAGAACAATTAAGCAGTGATTTTAAGAGTATATTTGTGTATATTTTTTCAGCATTTAAAGTGAATGTGATTTATAAACTACCAGCTGAAATAAATATATGCAGCAAAAAATGCAAAGTTTATTTATAGAGGGCTAATTAATCCTAGAGTAAGCACAGCTCTGGTTACAATAATGAGGGCAGAATGGTGCCCATTAGTGACATTAGTGCCCATTAGTAATTGTTGGTTGAATTTCCACGTTTTGCCGCAAGCGAATTAATTCATGAAATTGCGGCGACAATTCGCCAGCAACAAATCTGCTGCCTCAAAAAAATTGATGCGCGGCAAAATTTGTGCGCACATAAAAATTGTTATGTGTCAAAATTATTTTGACGCCCATTGACTTTAATGCATTTGGACCAAATAGTCGCGCATATAAAAATTGACATGCATCAAAATTATTTTGATGCCCATTGACTTCAATGCATTTCGCAAATTTTTCGCCATTTTCCGAATTTCGCTGTAAATTCACGATTTTTTTGTGAAACAAAACTGGACAGATTCGCCCATCACTAGTGCCCATTAAACACCATGTAATAGTATTTGTGGCTTCTGGTTCTATTTATCGTATCTCCAGGGCAGGAGAACCTTGTACTTTACTTGCCTTGAGTAGCACTCCCTTTCCACATTGTGTTTCTAGTTGCTCATTATTGCCCCTCTCAAATAACATGAGGCTGAGTGCCATCTAAATGGACAGCTATGAAATTATTCAGTACATCTGTCAGTTCAACCTCTTCAAAGAGAGAATTCTACATCTTCACAACTTCACTGTAAAAAGACACCTTTTTTTTACCTTGAGATAAAACCTTTTTTGTTTCAAATATCAAGGGATTCTTCATGTTCTCCAGAAAGATCTACTGGTGCTTCTTCTCAAATGTTAAAGACAACGAAACCCAACTGGGGGTGCCAAATTGTAAGATACTCCCCAGTAATTCTAATCACTACCCTGGGAAGTCCCTGGAAAATTGCCCTTCCGAAGTGCATCCAACACTTGTTCATTCTATTTTCATAAGTGAGATCTTCATTACCCTTTTTTCAACTTTATGAGCTATTTAAGCAAATGTAAGGTTCTGACCCTTTCTAGGGGCAAATTCACTAAGATTCGTAGTTGCGACAGCGTCTGCTTCGCCGCACTTCGCCAGGCAAATTTTCGCCAGCGCTACACAAATTCACTAAAATCTGAAGTTGCGTTCAGGGGAAACGAAAGGTTGCGAAGTTGCACAAGCGTTAATTCGCCAGGCAAAGCGAAGTTACGCTGTAGCGTCACTACACAAGCCTGGAAAACCTTCAAAACACCAAATAAAATTTTTATTTTGCCCTACACATGTGTCCACTGTATAGTTAAGGTGCCATGAGTTAGGAAATGTAGGGGGGAAGGAGGGGAGCCCCAAAAAAAATTTCAATCTTTTTCAGTCTATCACCCATAAAAAAAGAAAAAACGCCAGCGTTTTTTGGGACTTTGAAAAAATTTCAATCTACTCTATTGCACTTCGCCTGGTCTGAGGTGGCGAAGGAAGTCTAGCGTAAAAGGTAGCGTTCAGAAAAATGCGCGCATCAGTGAATTTGCGTAGTTACGTCCATTGCGCAAATTCGCCAGGCGTAAGGGTGCGAAGTAACACTAGCGAATTTACGCCAGTGTCCGTAAGTGAATCGGCGAATTAACGAAAAATGCGCTACACTAGCGAATTAATGCTAGCGTTAGGCGCTTTGTCCTTTAGTGAATTTGTCCCCTAGTGTCTTCTCCTGGACACCCATATAAAAAAAACAAAATAAAAGGGTGTCTAATGAGAGAATGGACAGAACAGTAATGTCCTATTAAGTGTGCATGTACAAAGTTGTATGGTGCCATATAAAGGCACTAAACAAATGGTGGATAAAGTCCAGTTGAGTAGACCTTGTTGATGTGATGATGAATTAGGTATTTTCTAATGGTTCCATTGATACTAAACATTTTTTATTTGACCACTGAGGGCACTGTGGTATTCCAAAGTTATACATGTTACCATACCATACACCATACATAAGGCCCTATTAAACCTTTGTGGGAGACCCTTAACATAGTAATATAGTAAGTTAGGCTGAAAAAAAGACACACATCAAGTTCAACCTTTTATGTCTTTATATAAACTGCCTAACTGCCAGTTGATCCAGAGGAAGTCAACAAAAACCTTCTGAAGCCTCTCCAATTTGCCTCGGGGGGGAAAGAATTCCACAACACATAGTGGAGTTTCAGGGGCTATTGCTCCTTGAGGGGGGCATCGCTAGTGCAGGGAAAATTTGGCTCTTAAAGTTAATAGAGGTGGCTTTTCACCTTGCCTCATGGCAGGCGTGGCCCTGACTTCACAGCTCTCACTGAAAAAAAATGTTTCCAAATATTTCAAAGGAAACTCCTTACTTCTAATCTGAATGAGTGCACTCATGTCAGCTGGAAGGACCTACTGGTAAATAAAGCATTAGAGAGATTATTATATGCTCCCCTGAAATATTTATACATAGTTATCATATGCCCCCTTAAGGGCCTCTTCTACAGTGTAAACAACCTCAACCCATAGATCTAGGTTTAAAGTTGGTGCTTAAACCAATGACAGAATTCATTAATTTTGAGTCTCAGAAATGTCTTTATGTCTTACCAGATGCTTGGAATTTATTTGGAATGGTATAGTTCACCCTGCACTACACTAACAACACCAGGTGCAGGCTATGTCTGCAACATGCCAGGTGAAATGGTTTGTGGGAGTAGAGCCATGGGTAAAGTTAACATTGAAGATCTGGAGAAGAAAGAAGTAAGGAACAACTGGTGCCACCAAGGAGAGAGGCCGTTGCTAGATGGGTAGGTAAAAACCAGAATGTACTACTGACAGAAGGCAATATCCCATAAACATTAAGTCAGGACAGGGAAAAGGTAATTTAATATTAATATACAGGTGGAGGTCAGGGCAGGCAGCAAACAGCAAACAGGAGGTGTAGGTCACTGTTAGTCAGTGTTCATGGCAGGCAGCAAGCAAAAGGGTAAAGTTCAGTATTCCAGATGTAAGCAGGGCATATGCATGGCAAGTGGGTGACATTTTATTTCCATTGGAGAATCACATACAAATATACAAATATTGGGGAGGCCTATGGTTGTCAATAAGCAGGAGGCATAATTCAGTATTAAGGCAGTGGTCAGAACATGTATCAACAAAAGCTGAGTATCCAGCAAGTGGTCAGGGGAGACATTATACAAGAGGTAGAATCTAGAACTCAGGCAGCAGTCAGGGTAGGGAACATTGGAACTTCTTCCAGGTCCCAGGTTGTGTTAGCTCCAGGACTCCCCAACATCAATAGGCTCAGTTGCACACCATTCTTCTGAAGATGAAGATTTTTATCTAGCATACACCGTCCATTGCTAGAGAATAACAATATAACAAACATGTTATGAGGATTCCTTCAGCCTTGGCTGTAATTATTAATATTACTTTTACATTTGAATGTTTTCCAGCAGAGTCAGGTGTATGAGTACAGGGTCTGCCAGCAGAAACTGAATGCCCTTTTTATAAAATGGTTTAAAGGGACTGAACAATTAATCCTTTGAACTAAAGCAGTTTTCAAAGTCCAGTGACATTTTTAATTTAAGTTACAGGAAGTTTGGACGAGCAGCCACTTTGTTGAGTCTCAGGTGGTATATTTGAAGCAACTTTAATGTGGAAATAATACTTTTTAGTTACAGCGATTTTGTCCTGAGATAAATATCCTCCTCAATATGATTGATTCTTTTTCTCGGTGAACACAAATCCATGGTTAGTCATGTATAAATCTTCATCCTCGCCATGTTTCTCAACCGATTCCTCGGAGATTCAAAATCTTTCACAGGATTTGTTAGGTACTTTGTAAAAAGAGGGAAAAAAATGATGTATAAAAAAAATATATATATCTACTGAAACCTCGTGTAAGAGGTACCCTTGGGAAAGCATTGCCCTCTTATTTGTCCTAGAAGATACATAAAAAATACCATATGTATATTGATTATGTGTGTGGATCTTGGAGCTAGTTTCTAAAATGACTGAGGTTTAGCCAGAGTCTCTTGAAGAATATATAACTAAATATATTATATTAAAGCTTTGGATCATGTGTAAAATATTTCCTAATAATCAGTGGCACGTCGGTGACTAATTAAAATGTGTATTGAAAGGAAGTTACCAGCTTCTATGAAACATGAGTATTTTAGAGTTTCATGACCTGTATAAAAGCACTCATTCTGTGTCCTTGTGGCTTTAGATGGTCATGAAACTCCTCGGTGACTTCTAATATTCTTAAGAAAGTAATGGATTATGTATCTGGCACCCTGTCTCAATGCTCCAATCTAGGGAAATGCAATTTTTTTATGCTTTGCCTTTCATATAAGTGATTCTTAATTTTTTCTTGACAGTCAAGGGTTTTTGTATTTTGTGCCCTGCCCTTTGGAAATTTACTAAAATTAAGCACACAGGCCTGCCTGCTAGTCATGAAGACATTGTTGCCTGCCTTCGGCAGTTTTGAATTCATAAAGGGCAGGCTGAGATAAGGCATGTAGGCACCCTCTCCCATCCCCTACCTGTCCCCTAGCTTGCATGTCATCAATATGCACAAGTTAACTTGGCCATACATGGGCAGATTTAAGGTGTCGATTTGGCCATATCAGAAGGCATATCTGCCCATGTATGGTCCCTTTCCTGTAGAGTTGCCACCTTTTAGTTCTGGCCCTACCTGCCAGTGTTGTAGAGGGTGGGGGCAGGCCAGAGTGGGGCGGGGTCAGGGTTATAACATTTCGGGACAGGGCTTTGACATTTCGGAGTCATGGAGTTTCACCAGGAATTAACTGCAGCCCTTGGATTAGGTGAGTAGGGGAGCAGGGGAGAGTGGTGAATATGAGGTGGGCCAGGGGCGGAACAATAGGAATTACAAATTTACCGGCTAATACATTGTCGGTAAACTTGTAATACCGATCCCAGCCTTGGCTAGTATTTTACCGGCTAAGCCGGTTAAATACTGGCCAGGTGGCAACCCTACCTCCCGAACAGCCTCCCCGATGGATAAATGGTGGAAAAACAGGCAGATATATATTGTGCATGTTTGAAAATGCGGTCGGACAATGATCACACTCGCATGTTGATGCAGTTAGGGTTGGGTTGAGTTGTCTGGGACCCACTGGGCCTGAACTCAAGGGCCTTCCTCCTAGTGTTCACCCTCCACCACACTGTGCAGCCCCTCCCTCTTTGGGTCCCTCTTCCTTAACTTTATGTCTGCAAGTCGGGGAGTAAGCTTGGGGTCCAGGGGTCCGGGTAGGGAAGCAGAGTCCAGGCAGGGAGAAAGCTTTGTTTTTTCCCCTGTGTCCCACCAGGCCCAGTCCGACACTGTATGAAGTCCACTGCCAATGGGCCTGCATAGGCACCAATTACAATCCATGTATTGGCCCTGGATGACACACAATGTAGGTTGCCAAATCACACAAAGATCTGCCTTTTTGGTGGCCAAATGAATGGATCTTAATGTTTATGGACAGCTTTAGGGAATGCTGGAGTGTGCAGGTCCAAATAATCTAATATCCACATTTAATTGCTTTATACTGTAATTTTCTATCATGTCTACGTTCATTCAATGGACGCATTACTTTTATCTGTCATTGAAGGAAGACCACCCAGTGCCAGACACACCCTCCTGCTGAAAAGGAATCATCAAAAGAACAAAGGACATATCACATCAGGAGAGAAAGGGAAGATGTATTTACTATACACATAAGGGATGATACCTGTGACCCTCCAGCTGTTCTCATCTGCCATACTGTAAAGCTCCAGATGGAGTATATTGATGATGCTGCATGAATTATGAACAGCAGGTAGAAGGCGGGAATCAGATAACATGTCAATGCAAATCTATTCACTATATGAGCGGTGGATACCGGGAAAGTTAAACCTGTAGGATGAGCATGAGACTGCTCTAGTTAAAGGAGCCATCCCAACCAGGAACACAGGGAATCTGCTGCTGGATCTCAGTTCTTTTAAGAATAACGTGTTAAAAAAAAAAATTTGCACTGACCTTGGTTGCTAAGTCTGACATTTGTCCAGAGACAGCTGCAATAGAACACTGTTATATATATATATATATATTACTAGGATGCCTACTGAAATCACCTTGCAGATTCTTATAATTAAACTCTAGATGCTACTCAATTATTGGTCCTGCTTGAATTTGTTCAAGCAGGACCAAAAGGGTAGGTGCAAGCACAATTGTGTAGTACTGACTTCTACCCACTTGGACTAAAGTACACTCTGCACCCAACTATGTCCACAAACCCAGCACCCCTTTAACACAACAGTAAACCACTGGCACACTTGGACTATGCCAAGAGGGGGAACTTCCTCCTATTGGAATTGCCCGTATGCCCATTGTTGGTCTTTTCCACTTTTGAGGGCACAGATTAAAGATCATAGCACTCTCAGGCACAATCCCATAGGCGCATCCGCTAACAAAATGGAATAGATCCATGCCTGTGGATGTCTATGGACCCCCTTACTCTGGGCAAATGTAGGCATCCTACTTGGGGTCTCTTCACTACCGAACACAAAACTTTCTGCTGGGTAGTAAATAGCTTGATGGATGGGGTGAGCTCAATTACAGGGATATGCTAGTTAAAGGGGTTGTTCAAACTTTTAGCATGATATATAGAGAGTAATTGGTTTTAATTTTTTATTATTTGTGGGGTTTTGAGTTATTTAACTTTTTTTCAGCAGCTCTTCGGTTTGCAATTTCAGCAATCTGGTTGCTTGGGCCCAAATTCCCCTAGCAACCATGCACTGATTTGAATAAGAGACTGGGATATGAATAGGAGAGGCCTGAATGATACATTTGTGCCGTTTAGTCTGCGCTTTTGTGGCAGTTGCAATTTGAAGCTACACAGATAGGATCCATTAAAGGGGCATAACTCAAATTAAGTCTTTCTTTGGGATTTGCTAAATCAGGAAAGTTTGTAACGAAAACAACGTGTTTATCAAAGCCAACAGAGGTGGCCATTCATTAGAAAGCATTTATTTACTATGGGGTATTAAAGCTCAGAGCAGCTCTGCAAAAGTACTGAGCACTAATAGCCATCTGGACCCTTATCCTTAATGAGAATCACCTGCATGAAGAAAGGATTTGGAGAATTATCTTCCAAGCTAAAACCAATTGTTCCAGAGTTGAAGGAGAAAAATTGAAATAAAAAAACACTGGGAATATTTTAAAAACTTAAAGAGATACTGACACCTGAAATTAAACTTTTTTTTTACATCTATTATAATATTGGCTTTGCAAGCTACTTCTAACTTTGCCATAAAGTATTTGCATGATGCTTTTACATTACCTGTCAGATCCCCCATGTTCCTGTATGAGGAGGCTGCCATATTTGTCTAGCAGGAGTCCGTTAGCATTAGAAACTCTAACTAAAAGGCTGAGATGGGACAGTCAGGTTGGCAAAGTCAGAGTGTCAGAGAGTCAGGCTTAGGAACTTCAACTAACAATTATATACAAAAACAAACCTCTCAGCAAAAAATGATCAACATGACCTATAGGTAACATTTAATGTACATTCATATGCTAAAATTCATTTTTTAGTGTCAGTATCACTTTAAGTCCCATTAAGGAGACTATTTATCGAATGTTTGCTTATTAACGAAAAAACTCGAATGTAAAAAACTGGAACAAATGCAATCGGGAGGGGGGAACTCGATTACTTGAACTGATCTAATTTTTGAGAGCAAACAACTGAAAAAAACACGAAAATCTTAAACATCTTCAAATGGTTCAAGGGACCTCTGCCAATGACTCCTACATGAGCTCGACAGGTTTTAGCTGGAGTATTTTCAGATTCTGGCTTTTTTTTTCTGCAGCTTCGGAGCATAATATATCTCAAAAAATTAGAGAGTCTTTTTTATCCTAAAAAATTCACGATTTCACTGAAGCTACCATGGAAAAACTCAGATTTTCAGGAAAAAACACAACTCGACCTTTAATAAATAACCCCCTATGGGTCTCCAGTGTCACCTCTGATTCACGTCTTATTCTGAATAGCAGCAACGATACAACTGCTTTACACACTCTACTATTGCCTGTCCATGCAAGATTAATAGGTACGGGTATGGGATCCATTATCCGGAAAGGCTGTTTCCCATAGACTCTATTTTATCCAAATAATCCAAATGTTTTTAAAATTTTCTCTGTAATAATAAAACAGTAGCTTGTACTTGATCCCAACTAAGATATAATTTATCCTTATTGGAAGCAAAATCGGCCTATTGGGTTTATTTAATGTTTAAATGATTTTCTAGTAGACTTAAGGCATGAATATCTAAATTATGGCAAAATCCATTATCTGGAAAACGCCAGGTACCCAACATTCTGGATAACAGGTCTCATACCTGTATGATTAATCCTTATTGGAAGCAAAAACAGCCCATTTTCTAGTAGACTTAAGGTATGAACATCCAAATAACAGAAAGATCCGTTATCTGGAAAACCCCAGATCCTGAACATTCTGGAGAACAGGTCCCATAACTGTATCTTTCTTCCATTGCTTGCCTGGGACTAGTGATGGGCAAATTTCTCCAGTTTCGCTTTGGCAAAAAATGTGCTAATTCGAGAAATGGACGTTTGCGTCAATTTTGATGGCAGCGTTAAAGTCAATGGGCGTCCAAATAGTGTTGACGTGCTGCGATTTTGACTCAATCGACTTTTGCGTCCAACATTTTTTGACACCAATGAATTTTCGCCGGCAGCGAAACACGGAAATTCGCCTCGAATTTGCACCTGGCGAATTTATTCTCCGATCACTAGCGGGGACATCTCCTGGCCCATGTATGAAAAGTCTAGGTGTATAGTACTAATTACCTTTCCTTTAAGAAACAGATGTGGCTGCAAATTCAAATTCAAAACCAATTGGGATTTTATTTCCCAATAAATAAAGCTAAGGCAAAGAAAAATTCCAAATGAAGCTTTGACAAGAGACGCGTATCGAAGCGCAGCCCATGTGCAGAATCTTAAAAGGAGTTAGAGGATCAAGGTCTTTCAACTGTGATTTCTTTAAATGAAAAAAAAAATGAACATCAATCAAGCATTATTTTCAATTATCCCTTAAATTGGAACAGAAAAAGGAGGGAAAAAAAAGAGCAAAAGAAACCCAAATTCTAAGTGCCACGGATTTGTAGCTGGAAGGAAAAGTCCTTACATATATTGACGTAAAGTTCTGAAAATAAGCAAAGAACAGATGTATTGATTTTTGGTGAAGTCTGGGTGTAGAAAAGAAAAAGAATAAAGAAGTGCTCTTTGCCCGCAATGTCCAAATGACATCCCAAGTGGCCTTCTTAATGGTGGGGGTGGGGAGGAAGCAGGTGTCTACCCCAGCACATGGATAGAACTGCCCTTAGGCTAGGTCTAATGGTATTGGTTGAGCTTGCTGTAAGCCTCTCTTTTCTAATAGCCAACTTTCTATGTGCAGGAAGACAGACAGATATTGATTGGTCCAAATGCCCTTGAGTTGACAACATCTGAAATGAAAATCCACAAGGCTTGCACAAACTTTCTGCAAGTTCAATTTCTGGAATCTGATTATGACACCGGGGCTGAGAAATAACTCACATGTAAAAAACGTCCTCTCTCTTTCTCTCTCTCTCTCTCTTCTGGCCACCTTTACAAATGTAATTGCATTATAGGCAACAGATTTGCTTGAGAAAAGCAACCTCCCGTATGAAGCAGTTTATTAGGCAGTGAATGAATAACCCACTTGTAGTTTATCTTCTAATGAATGCAGCCGAGCTTGGCTTCCAAATACAAACGCGACGCTGTCAGAACAAATAGCCTGTCTATCATGTCTCTCCATAACAGGGATTAGAATGCGAGAAAGGCATGTAATGAACTAGTTGTGCTTCTGCGGAGGAATGGGATAAGCAGGATAGAAATGTAGAAGCAAAATAAACGTAGAACATTGGTCAGCCCCTGATTTGCCTTGCAGGGCACTTTATTTCTGAATTACCTACATGTGTTTTGGCGGTCTAGGAGACTTGTAGTAAGGAACAGCATCAGAAGAATATAGGAGGGATTTATTCACTGCAGGGCAAGGGAAAAAGTGCAAAAAAGGCCACAATTTGTCATAGTGCACTTTACGCCCTACACCTTGAAAATGTTCTACAGGTCTCTGCCCTCCAGGTATTCATAGGGAGCAGGTAGGTAGAGGCTTGTAACAAACAAGGGAAAGTTGTGCTTACCACTGATTTTTAAAAACATTAAGCGGGGGTACAACGAGGTTGTGACCACAAAATTCCTTTGCAATCCACGCATTATCAATATATTAAGGACATTGAAACATTTTGTGCCTTAAGCTACTAAAAATGCCTTCTTCTACTTTAAACAAAACAGGGATTGTTTGTCCATATATTGCAATATATTTGAGCTGTCCAACTATGTCAAAGTCATCCCCGGAATGGCCAGTCCTACACTCAACTATCATCTGATTCATTAAGAATTCAATTGCTTCATTATACATTTTACAAAGGGACTAAGTTTTACCCGCAACTTACTTGCTGCTTTCAAAGTAAAACTCCCAAACTTGATTATTGCCCATCAGTGGGATCACCTCTCTATAGCTGGAAAGGGTGGGAGCTACAACATGGACATGGATATGGACAAACAATCCCTGTTTTGTTTAAAGGGTAAGGCATTTTTTGCAGCTTAAGGCACAAAATGATTCAATGTCTTTAATATATTGATAATGGGTTGAGTGCAGGGGACTCTTGTATTTGTCTAGGTAGAGGCTTGTAAGCAGGTCTCTGTTCCCTGGTTTTCAGACAAACAAAATAAGGAGTGCCAGAAGCAATGTACTGTGCATTTGGGAGCGTTTGTGCAAGTGTGCGCACATACACAGGCAAGGTTGGTTATAGGCAAGACAGGAAAGGTAGGTAAGAGGCAAGAAATGAAAGGTTGGTTAGAGGCAAGAAAGGCACAGCTGGTGAGAGGCAACATAGGCAAGGTTGGTAAGAGACAAGAAAAGAAAGGTTGGTAAAAGGCAAGGTACCAAGTCTGGTAAGAGGCACGGTTGATGAGAGACATGATATGCAAGGTTGGTAAGAGACAAGGTAGGCAAGGTTGGCAAGATGCAAGGCAGGCAAGACTGGTAAGTGGAAAGACAGGCAAGACTGGTAAGCAGATAGGCTAAGCAAGGTTGGTAAGAGGCAAGACAGGCAAGACTGGAAATGATAGCAGGCAAATCAGGGAAAACAGACACTTCTGTTACTCAATAAAGTTTAAATCAAGGAAACACAAGGATTGAGCAGATATTAAGTCCAGGCACAGGTTAAAGCCAAATCCAGTGTCAGAACCAGGAACCAAGAAACAGTTAATTGAATTGGCATCAGTGGGACGTTTAAAGAAAGAAAGAAAGCATAAGGCAAACTGCCATGGTGATGTCTTCTGTATGCGTCCTGATGCCACGGGCACTGATGTCATTCCCTGATCTCCTGGTGAGGCACATGGGCAATAGTATTCATGTTATAGAGATGCTAACTTAAAGAACATTGCTATAATACAAAACAGACACCCCAAACCAAATATTGCTGCTGCACAACAACCAGACTGTTCCAAATGCAGCTCTGAGGCTTACTGGAAGCTGAACACAAGTCCATTTACTGCCACATCTACATTGCATAAAGTTGACTGTAGGCTAGGGCAGAGAGGACATTTGTCTTTGGGCCACAGCTTGTTGTAGAGAAACCCTCCATGTGGTGTTGTAGTGCATCTCCTAGAATTCCACTGACAGAAGGCTTACAGAGAATGCTGGGAGTTAAAGTGCAACAATGGCTAGTATGTAGGTCAGATATCCCTGACTCATGATCAGTGGGGGTCCCCCCATCCACCCTGCATAGCTAGGGAACCTATTTCTTTCTCCAACTTAGATTTTACATTTATGTTATCATTATCGCTTCACTAAACTTGAGACGATATTGATTTCTCAGGGCAAATTAAAATGATAAATGGAAATGAGAGGAATGGTAATTGCATACATTGCCGCAGTGTCTTGGGGGATTCGATGAAGGGAGAGTTTTGATCTGAATCTCATCAATCTTCTGATCTTTTGCTCTGAATCCCATCAAAAGAACATGTGACAGCTTCTGTTGACAAGGCCAGTGCGTTGCTGATTCTGCAGTATTACAACAGGACCCCATAACAGCTGTGCCACAAGTCATATGTCACACATGGTTTTATTCACATGTTCTGGGCATGAGGAAACATGTGATGAAAAAAAGAGATATTCCAAACACGGTTCTTGCTATGGACAAGGTGCAACCCTGTCCATTTGTTTGCCCAGTTTCCATCATGAAGTCATAATGTATGTCATGCTCAGTTACCTCTCCATATTCCATGACATTTGGTTCTACTCCCATGTTCTGGGCAGGAAGTGATATGCTGCACATGTTCCTGGAACTAAACAGTATAAAGGGCACTTGCTTGTTGTGCCTATGGAGACTGCCTCCTGTGGGAACCCTGTAGCTACCACCACATCCAGGGCTGTGGTGCCTCAATGTTTCCCCAGCATATATATAGATACAGGAGGCAGGACAGACACAGTGGTGCTCAGTGCCACTATGCCGAAGTACAAGAAAACATATTTGGACTCTAGTCCCTTTAAAGGAGAAGGAAACCCAGTCGGCGCAAAAACCGTCCCCCCCCCCTCCCGTGTGTTGCCCACCCTCCCTCCTCCCCCCTGGCCTACCCGTCCCGCTGGGCAAATGCCCCTAACTTGTTACTTACCCTTCTGCGCAGGTCCAGTCCACGGAGTTCACAGGCACCATCTTCTTCCACGCGATCTTCTTCCAGCTTTGAACCGCGTTTTGGCGCATGCGCAGTAGGAGCATTTCGCCGGTACGGATCTACTGCTCATGCGCCAAAAGTCACGAAGTTTTCCGATTTCACTTCGGGACTCTTGGCGCATGCGCAGTAGATCCGTACCGGCGAAATGCTCCTACTGCGCATGCGCCGGTCAAAGCAGGAAGAAGATCGCTTGGAAGAAGATGGCGTCGGTGAACTCCGTAGACTGGACCTGCGCAGAAGGCTAAGTAACAAGTTAGGGGCATTTGCCCAGCGGGACAGGTAGGCCAGGGGGGAGGAGGGAGGGTGGGCAACACACGGAAGGGGGGGAGGGTTTTTGCGCCGACTAGGTTTCCTTCTCCTTTAATGAATAATATCAGTTTGGTCATCTATTTCCTTTATTTTAGCACAACAACACTTGCACTTGCATCTGCAGCTGACCCTTACGTCTTTGTTCTCAGGAGGTACTTCTAAATAACGGCCATTTTCTGGGCAAGAAGAGATTTATCATGGATCATGTATAACTGCTACAGGCACGAGTTCTCAAGCACTAATGCAAGTGCTCCATGCGTGGGCATTAAAAATACCATGCCATACTCCTAAATGTAAAAATGCCATTCATCCAGATTCCCCTCCAAATTGCTTCTGAGGTTGTACAGAAGTTGGTGATTACAAACATTCGTGGTGGTCCTGCCCGATAGTGAAGAATTTCTGAGATAATATAGTCCAGATGGCTTCCTAAATTTTGAATATTTCCTTAGCACTACGCCCAGAATATACTCTATGAATTTATTTTCCAGGCATTTCCAAATCTGCAAACATTTTATCATCACAATTATTGGCTGCTGCCCACCGGGTCATAGCACTGAACTAGATATCTCCTACGCTATCACTGATACAGTTTATTTTCAGAGTTAAATATATTCAAAAGATGCACTTCCTTACTGCAAAATAAAAGGGAACACCATACAACAGTTTGGCAACCATGGGAGGATTTCAAAAAATCACCCACTTTTCCACTACAAGTTTTTCCAACCAATATCCAAGTCCCAAACTTAAGCTGACTTGTATCTCCAGTATATATTTATAGCACAATACCTTTAATATTTCTATTTAACACCCTGTAATGAGCACAATAATCACACACATGAACACATTATTTAATGGAGGGGATTTTTATTTCTGTTGTGTTTTTCTTGCATCGTTGCTTTTTTTGTTTTTCTAATTTTTTCTTATTGTTTAGATTTAAAGATGTCTCTGGCAGATGTTGCAAATGAAATCGATGAGGCAAATTGATGTAATAAATATATCCGAATCCGTTAGTACCTAGCGGTAACCTGAATTGTGCAGAGGGTAACAGCTGTGCAACCTTTTTAAATCATCTGTAATGAGGAGCAATAGATAAAAATATAAATATTATTGCTACATATTAATACAGGTATTGGATATGTTATCCAGAATGCTCGGGACTTCCTGATAAGGGATCTTTCTGTAATTTGAATCTCCATATCTTAAGTCTTCTAAAACATTTTTAGAACATTTTGCATCTAATTGGGATATATTACATCTTAGTTTGGATCAAGTACAAGGTACCGTTTCATAACTTCAAAGAAAAAGAAAAACATTTCTAAAAATTCAAATTATTATATAGCAAAGTATATGGGAGAAGTAAATCATTCATATCACATTGTTTTGACGATCTATGGGAGACAACATTTCCGTAATTCTGAGCTATCTGGATAACAGGTTTCCGGATAATGGATCCTATGCCTGTACTTACAGCTAGAAAAATGTGTGCATTTAAAAATTAATTTAAAAATCAATTATCAGTATTGATTTTTTTTTAATATGTGCCTTCAAGCAGGAGTCATAGGAGAATATACCTTATGGGTCAGGTCAGTATTTAATTGTCATTTAGGAATCTTATGGAAAAGACTGCGTCCAAAAGGAAAAAAGGAAATTTGTTTGTTATTTAATTACTATTTGTGCCCTTCATGAGATACTTGGTGACCAGAAGTCCTATATTACACAGTCAATGGTTGTCCGACAAACGGATCTGATGAGAACCTACTTTGGCTGTGACCCAGTCGATGAGCTACAGTTTAAATGGTGTTGCATGAAAATGTAAAAACTCTCAAGATCCCTATTGTTTTGTACACAAATGGAGTGGACCTTTAGTCAGTGTATAGGTTGATATGGATATCTAAGACCTCAATTTGCCATATGAAGTCATGCTCACACTTAAGGGGTTATTTACTAAACTCCAAATACAAAAACCAAGAAAAATTTGTGATTTTGTTTTATAAAATCAGACTTTTAAAAAATAGGAATTTATTAAACCCTGAGGATGGAAAAGTCCAAATCAGAAAATCCGGCATCTCAGACCTGTCGATGTTGCATATAAGTCAATGGGAGAAGTCCCAATGATTCTTTGATGTGCAATATCCCGTTTTCGTGCAAAAAAAACATAAGAAATCTGAGTTTTCGGGGAAAAAATCTGAAAAAAATTTGAAAATCGGATAAAAAAAATCCAAAAAAAGTGAAAAAGATTATTTTCCCACAAAGCAAATTTTTGGGAAAATGTAATAATAAATAAGCGTAAAAAAACAGAGCGGATTTGATCAGAGTTTGTAGCAGAAAATATTGAGATAAATTCGGACTTTGATAAATAACCCCCTAAGTATTGTCCATTATTACATCCAGATACCCATTCCTCTGGCCATCTACTGTTGTGAGGGCATGCACAAGCCTGTATCAGAATCTGCAGCCCAGGGCAGCGCACTTTGCAGTTGAGATAATAGAGGTAAACCGAAACTCATGAACCCAGAGAACATGTCTCAATTACAATAGGACAGCATTCTTGGAAACCAACACACAAGACTATGCTTGACTTCTAGACGGGGCCTCTTGATTCAGGCATGTGTAGAAGTGCCAAGCCTGACATGCACCTGGCATCACCAGGAGAAGACAGCAGATGGGTCAGCACTCGGGAAGAATGGAGGGATATCCATTGTAGCTATAACTTTAGCTGCAATGGATTAATCTGCATGGGAAATTGTGGAGACAAAGGCAACTGCTGTTGTGGGGTATTGAATCCATTTAAATGCTAGCTAAGGCTCAGGCCTTCTGTATTTTTCCTGTTTGAATACATTAATGGTGCTGGCACTGGCACACCTTCTGCTCATTCAGCTCTTTGTATATCTGGGCCTGTTTAGCATGTGACTGTCCAAGTAGAGAAGGGTCAAGTCACATGGGGTGGTTTCTTTGTCAGTGGCGTTTACCATTGGTAATGGCAGTTTATGGCCTGTAATGTTCTAAATGATGTTGCTGCACCAGCAGTGTCAGGAGGCTCCTATAAAAGAAAGCAAGGTAGTTTCAGGCATTTCTCCAGTGGCGGAAACTGTCCATATGACATTAGCCTTCCCTTACACATACAAAGAATGGATTTGTAGCAGTCAAGTTAATTGCCTAGAATTTTGGATTTCTGCAGGACAAAGGCTGCTTTTTTGTTTATCTAGAATACAATTTATATCGGAGAGATAAGAAACTAAGATTAAAAAGTAGGAAATGATCCAACACTCAGCGGGCTGGAGACATCTTTGATTCCAGATACAAGAAGCCGTGTTTGTAATATTTTAGTGTGCTGTGAGCATTATGTAAAGATTAAAATGCCCTCATTTAAAGGGGCTTGTTTAATATGCCATTTCAGCTTTGAAACCAGCAGGAAAAAAATATAAATGGCAGTTAGCTTAAAGCAAAGGCCACACTCATGGGGTCCTCTCGTGCTTTAAACAAAGACAGTTCCAGCCTCTGTTATTTAGCTACTACAACACAGAGAGTCTCCCTATTGCCTGATACCATGATGGGAGTCTAATTGGGAAAACTGTTTCATATCCACGTGTTAACTCTTAAATTATCAGATATCGGAAGAAAACCCATACTTGGGGGGTAGCAGAAAATCAGATGTATGATACTAAATGTGTAACACTGAAATGCTATTTGCTGAATAGTTGCAATGGGTTTCTAGATGGTGCAACCTTTGTCATTATCCTACTGGTTCCCAGCTATAGGATTGGCTCAGGGCATAAAACTGATGCCCAGTTTTAGTGAAAATGGCTACTCGCTCTCCTAGACATACCTTAAAGCACAACTTGGAGGTCATTTATGGTAAGATTTTGAGTGAATAAGTATATGCTGTCCAAAATATTCTTGGAACTATGGTTGAATGACTGATATTCTTATATCTTCCAATATCTTGGAATATCATGTGCAATGAAGGGGCCCTGACCAAAGGCTGGACCTCAAAAGGGAGCCACCACCAAATGTTGGACCTTCAAGGGATGTGAATGAAATTGACTAAATGCAATTTCCTACATGTATAAATGTGCAAATTCACTTTTTGGGGGAACCATTGTATGTTTTATACAATGCAGCTTGGAAAATGCTCCAGTATCAGTCAATAGTAGCTCAATTTTTCTTATTTTGGCCAAACAAATCTGATGCAATTGCACCAGAGGTTGATTGTCCAAAATAATTGTTTTAGGGGAGCACATAACAGGGTTGTAAATGGTCCTAAATGAACCCAAAATAGTGTGTTTGTGGCTGGCTTACTGTTTATGGTATCACTCTCTGGAAAGGTTTCCGGAGTCACTACTTGTCTGATCTATGCATTCTGTTTTATTTCCTTAGAATGGAGGGGGTGTAAGAGAATAACACATTGAATTTATGAAATATGCTGCCTTTCAGGGATTCCTCCCAAATCAATACAATAAACTGCACAAGAGGCACAATGAGCTATGAACATATTTGATCTGAAAAGAAAAAAGCAACGCAAGCGCTCGGGTATTTGCTTATTGTGTTGTTTCAGGTTAATATTGCCCAAGTTTCTAATATAATATTCAGTAACATCTGAATGTTAATATATGTGTTTGAGGCTTAAAGCTCCCTTAATGCCATATTGCTTTTTGTACATTTTAAATTACTGAATTTGATGAAATAAATATAAAAATCGTGCGTCTATTAAATACATGATGTCCCTATAGACAGGGCAGGTTAGGGCAGAGGGAGCATTCCCAAGCATCAGGAAGCTAACGTATACCTAGGGAATGTCCAAACAAAGTCCTCCAGTTATTGTGAACTGCAACTGTCAGATTCCTACTGCCGGCTAAAAGCCTTTGTGGTTACTGGAAGGTCTACCTGTTGGCCATCACATATTTTTAAAACATTTTTTTCACAGTTAAAGGCAGTCCCTACATTTATTATAGATTTTCTAAAGTCAGGACCAGCCTTCTACATTATAGGACAGTGATTCATGCTCTAAGACAGTAGTCCCCAACCAGTGGCTCGTGAACAACAAGTTGCTTACCAACCCTTTGGCTGTTGCTCATAGTGGCCTTAAAGCAGGTGCTAATTTTTGCATTCCTAGCTTGGAGGCAAGTTTCCGTTGCAAAATACAGTTGTACTGCCAAACAGAGCCTTCTTTAGACTGCCAGTGTCACCATAAGGAACTTATTTCATGCTCCCTAACTCTTTTTATAGTTGTATGTGGGTCATGGATAACAAGGGTTGAGGATCCCTGCTCTAGGGGGTTTGAAAAGGAGGGGCAGATTGAAAGCCACATAAGGTCCAATTTGAGGTTGAATTCCTGTTTGCTATGATGGATATCCTGCATCTGAAGGAGAATGGCTTTACAACCATGTTTTCATGTTTGAACAAATGTTTGAGTGAAAAGGGTAGCCTGAACAACAAAAAAGCCAGAAGATCGCTTGGGTGGTTTAATAGTTTGTCACTATATAATATTTCATTCTAAAATGATAAAAAAAGGACAAGGACAGAAAAAATAATCTGGGGGAGCTTGCCTTCTATCCAAGGCTAGTGATCCTCTCCATCAAAATAGCCAGAGTTGCTGCTTGTTGAGCACCGTGCCGCAATCTTTTTCTGCTACTCCACTGTCTGGGTTTGGGAAAGTCCACGGGTAGAATGGAACTTTTCACAAGATTTCTGCACATGCATTTGTTCAGCAGTTGACGACAGGTACGCCTGGGTGAAACAAGAAGATGGAGGTGCATAGCTCTGCAAGCAATACATTGAACTGGTGCATTTATTGAAAAAGACGAGCACCAGCCTGAAGTAAAGGGTAGGCAAGGAATCACTGGAAGTTGCCTAACAACATGGCACCTAGTGATTTTAGTTTTTCCTGATTTTAGTTTTTCCTGTTAATAAAGACAGAGCTGAGCATGGGTGGAAGACGAGTGATGAGTAGTTGAGCCTCAATTTAAAGGGATGCCATTGTCAGGTTACTGTACAAAGCGTTAAGTCATGTAAAATTGTTAAAAAAACGGTTTTTGACACTTTTTTGTTTTTGCATTGGGGAATCCATTTCCTGATTATGTGACTGCTTCTATTTCAGACACCAGAACTTAAAGCTTGCTTTATGGAATGGATTCTAGATATACTTTCAGTGTCAGAGCATGTGCCCTACAAATGAAGATCAATTACCCTTTATCAAATTGGACCATTAACTTTTACTATATTGGTGCTACTGTATGTTGGTGCCTATAGCTGGGATGCCAAAGACCTACCAGAGACCCTTAGACCTCAGGCTCAGTCTCCATCCATCAACTTTTTTAGTCTCTTTCCTTACATGATATAATGTATTTGTCCATCTATTTAGCCTCTTTGTTTCCATACAATAATAGGGGCTAACCATGGAATAGGCCTGATGGTTAAAAGCAGGATGACCCACTGACTCTTTGGCCCACTGGGAGTTATCCTAAAATCTGCCTAACTGCCAGTTGATCCAGAGGAAAAAACCCATTTGAAGCCTCTCTAATTTGCCTCAGAGGGGGAAAAATTCCTTCCTGACTTCAAGATGGCAATCGGAGTAGTCCCTGGATCAACTTGTACTATGAGCTGTCTCCCATAACCCTGTATTCCCTCACTTGACTTCGTATTCCTTGATAAGCAAAAATAAACATTATTGACTACTATCTATATGAAATCTGAGCTTCTAATTAGGGATGCACCAAATCCACTATTTTGGATTTGGCTGAACCCCCGAAACCTTCGCAAAAAATTTCAGCCGAATACAGAACTGAATCTGAATCCTAATTTGCATATGCAAATTTGGGGTGGGAAAGGGAAAACATTTTTTACTTCCTTGTTTTGTGACAAGAAGTCAGGCAAAATTAGGATTCGGACTGGCCAGAAGGATTCTGCTGTATCTGAATCCTGGATTCGGTGCATCCCTACTTCTTATATAATAAAGAAGCAGAGTTTATGTAAAAACTATTTAAATAGAAGGAAATAACCATGCAATGACAAACTCCCTGTAAAGCTGAACACCATGTACATGAACCTGAACCCGACACTCCCCAAGGGTGAATCGTAGGTGCAGAAAAGTTTCTCCTCAAGCTGTTCTCCCCAGGGGGACCAATTTATAGTCTCGCATTTTCATATTGATCCTAATCACCCAGCTGACCGGCATTTCTCTTCCAAAGGTTCTGCTGTTCTTTGGCTTCTCTCCTTCTGTAAATATCCCCAGGCATCTGGACTCTTTCGACAAATGTGTCACTCAAGCTGCATCTCGTGCTGGCTAACAGATGAAAGTAAGATGCCTTCTATCCTGCACCGGGATGCAACTCAGGAGAATCTACAGATCTATAACACAACTGTCCAACAATTCCGGCTGTGAGAGGAATGGTACAGGGCGTCATCTCTAACTTCCAACAAATCTAAGAAAAATGTAATACTGAATGGATTTCAAGTGCTTGGAAGATGAGATATGTCTGGCATATCAGTGCTTGTTTAGGAGAGATCCCTGAATATTTTATAGCATACAGACACTTTCAGAAGCGCCGATGCACCCTTGTATTATTCCTAGCCTAAAAGAACACTTTGCTTCCTCCAGAAGTCTTCACTGTTAATTACAATCAAAGTCGAGCAGCTTTGAATATGCTGTTTTTTGCCAGGAGATATGACTGGGTATCCAGAAGTATCACGCTGTCACTACTCATTCAGCCGCATCTCCTACTTGTTTCCGAGGGAATCTGTTAGCAGGTGGTTCAGGCTTTGCAACCTGAAATGGACATTTGCCAGATTTCTTGTTATTAACCTTTCTCGCTGTGGGTAAAGGCATAGCAAAGTCAAAAATAGGGATACAGCCTATAAGGCTTGTGCCGTAAACAGGGCTTTCTTTTTGGTTGCATGTGTGGTTTTTATTATGCCCTTTACATTAAGGGGCAGATTTATCAAGGATCGAATTGAAAAATTAAATTTCCGAATACAAATTTCGACTTTATTTTAGCGTAATGGCTAGGGAATAGTCCAAATTCGATTCAAGTTTAAAAAAAATAAAATCGCCATCTAAAGCCTGACGAATTGGTGTTTTAGCCTATGGGGGGAACCTCCTACAATCAATTTGGAGTCGTTTGGTGGACTTTTGAAAAAAAAAAATTTCGATTTGAGTTTGCAGGTCAATCCTACTCACCTGAATTTATAAAAATTCAAATTTTTTAATAAATTTAGATTTGGTCATTTTTTTTGAATTTCGAGTTTATGGGAGTTTTTAGAAATGCCCATAAACTCAAAATTCGACCCTTGATAAATCTGCCCAAATTTCGAGTTTATGGGAATTTTTAGAAATGCCCCTAAACTCAAAATGCGACCCCTGATAAATCTGCCCCTTATTGCCAATAAGAGGGCAGAGGTACAAATATGTGCTCCTAAGGGTGCCAAACTCATAGAATATGCACGTTTTAGGGCTTTTTTTTCAAAATTTTTCTTTTGTCCATTCTTTTGTTTCTCCATTTTCCTAAAGGAAACAATTTCTGGGACACAATCTGCTGTTTACTAATACAGGCGGAAGCCTAACAATATGAACGGTATGAAGATCCAAATAACAGAAAGATCCATTATCAGGAAAACCCCAGGTCCTAAGCATTTTGGATAATAGGTTCCATACCTGTACATGTATTTATTCAACTCCAAAAGCAGGGAATTCAGCTGAAATGTTAGCTTGTATTAACCATAAACTCTTTAAATCCATTTTCCATCATCTCTAAAGGTAGGAGGTGGAACCGTGGACCTTAAAAAGCAAACTAGCAGTATTTTGGGTTTCAGAGCAATGTCTGACGCAAATTCATTTCAAATCAGCATCCTGAGGTTTCCCTCTCCATCATTTTCTACTAGTTAAAATGCATGAGCTGTATACACACATATATATAATAAAACATAAAATAAATTATAATTTGATATCACAGACCATATAAATTCTGTATGTAGTACAGGTTGTGCTGCTGGTTTACATTTCAGGTGCTTTCTGAAAATTATCCCAATGGATCCAGTCCTTAAATCACGGAGAAAGTGAAATGTATTAATGCTTAGGACGGCTTTTGCAGACTTATTTTTTATTAAGTGCACAATGTGGATCAGAAGGATACGTTTTCATTTATTTATGATGGGCATTACTAAATTGCAAAATACAGCAATATTCAAAAGCCTAGTATAACAAAAGGAAGAAAAACCTTGATACACTGCGTATGGCCAAGCCATAAATTGTAGGCCGTTGCTTACATTAAAAGATTGAAATTCCAACATATGGACTTTATGAGCTATATCCGATTTTGGTATGTGGATTTCTAGAGGGAAACAGACTGCAAGCCATTTATGAGTACTTTCATGAGTAATGAGTACGAGTATTTTAAGTAGTTGAACCACAAAGCTTAAACTTGTTTTATAACTTCTACTGCAGATATTTTTATAGATAGAAAGATGATGATAGATAGATAGATAGATAGATAGATAGATAGATAGATAGATAGATAGATAGATAGATCAACAGACAGATAGATGACTTACACAGAGAGAGAGAGAGAAAGAGAGAGAGACAGAGCGAGAGAGAGAGAGCGGGAGCGAGAGAGAGAGATAATAGAGAGAGAGAGAGAGAGAGAGAGATGATAGAGAAATAATAGAGAGAGAGAGAGAGAGAGAGATGGATAGATAGATAGACCAATAGAGAGAGTGAGTGAGAGAGAGGCCAAGAGAGAGAGAGAGAGAGAGAGAGACCAAGAGAGAGAGAGAGAGATGGTAGATAGATAGATAGATAGATAGATGATAGATAGATAGATAGATAGATAGATAGATAGATAGATAGATAGATAGATAGGTGATAGATAGATAGATAGATAGATAGATAGATGATATATAGACAGATAGATAATAGATAGATAGACAGACAGACAGACAGACAGATGATAGATAGATGATAGATAGATAGATAGATAGATAGATAGATAGATAGATAGATAGATAGATAGATAGATAGATGATAGATAGTGCGCGCCCACATTTTTTTGACGCGTCAGATTTTTCTCAGACTAATTTTTGCCGCAGTTTCAGCTTGTCAATAGCAGAAATGATCCAGGACTTCAAACTTGTCACAGGGGGTCACCATCTTGGAAAGTGTCTGTGACACTCACATGCTCAGTGGGCTCTGAGCAGCTGTTGAGAAGCTAAGCTTAGGGCTCGTCACTAATTATCCAGCAGAAAATGAGGTTGGTCTGTAATATAAGCTGATGCTACAGGTTTGCTGATTATTAAATTCTGATGCTAATTGCACTGGTTTCTGTGCTGCCATGTAGTAATTATCTGTATTAATTACTAATCAGCCTTATATTGTGACATTTCTATTCTATGTGTACTGTATATTGTGAGTGGGTCCCTAAGCTCAGTAAGTGACAGCAGCACAGAGCATGTGCAGTGAATCAGCAGAAAAGAAGATGGGGAGCTACTGGGGCATCTTTGGAGACACAGATCTTTATTGCTAAAGGGCTGTGGTTGCCTTGGGCTGGTACAGAAGCACAAAACATAATGTACAACAATAACATTTCTAACTACTTCTTTAGTTTATCCTTAGTTCTCTTTTAAGACCAAGACTGCGCCTGGAGCTCAGTAAAGAGGCAGTCCAGCTGTTACTCCCTTTGCACATGATTTAGGGGGACTTCTGTCTTGAGGTCGCTGAGGATGAAATCTTGCTCGGAGTTCTGAAAGTCCAAAACAGTAGGGCACTTGATTCAAAGTGACATCATGAAAATATCAGCACGTCCAGCTCCTGACTGACAAAAATATCAATGGTTTCATGATGTCACACAACAAGCAGCACAAAAATCGTTATTAATGGTTCTTTTCAGGAACAGTAATTAGTCAGAGGGATATATAATTTCTTTTAACTGTGCAGAATATTTGGTTAATCAGCGCTGAAGCAATCTCCTTACCTTCCCATCCAATATATTTCAGGGTGGCTAGGTCGTAATGCTCGAGCAAGTTAAATAAATATCGCTGACGATAACCTTGAGAAACTCAGTGATTAGTTCAGTGGCAAAAAGGCACATGAAGTCCAAAAATGGTATTATTTACCCTGCCCTATCAACATCTGGCCAACTTTGGGCCAGATATCGATCGGGGAAGCCCGTCGGATGGCCCCACAGATGCGCAAATAACCTGCCGACTTGGTCTGTCGGCAGCTTTTATCGGCACGTGTATGGGGGGCCTTTAGGGGGCTTTAATTATCTTTTGGCAATGGGAGATTTGTATTTAATTCCTGTATGACCTTAAATAAGTCATATAATGTAGCTGTCCTTCAGGAACCCAACTACAATAGTGAGCTCAGTGGCAGTAGTTCCCAAATTGTGGGTTTAGCCCACAATTTGGAATCATGCTTGGGAGTCTGGGGGGGGGGACAAAGGTAAGATTTGTGGAAGAGACACAGTTGTTCTCTTCAATACACCTGAAGACCCAAGGAGACATTTGAAATGAACATTTCTGCTGCCCTAGATATTGTTGGAACTTTGCAGTGAGTTGCTCCTAAAACCACTTTCATTAACTTAAGGTACTTGCATCAAAATATGCTCCTCAGTGCTGCTCAGTCTTTCTTGCCTTCATTTCTGAATTTGGTGCTACTTCTCCTATTGACACAGAGCAACCCTAGAGCTTCCACCACCTTCTAACCAGGCGGTAGTTCCAGAGTTCCCGCCACACCCTGTATCTAATAGGTGCTTCTAGAGCAGTGATCCCCAACCAGTAGCTCGTGAGCAACATGTTGCTCTCCAACCCCTTGGAAGTTGCTCTCATTTGCCTCAAAGCAGGTGATTATTTTTGAATTCCAGGCTTGGAGGCAAGTTTTGGTTGCATAAAAACCAGGTCTACTGCCAAAAAGAGCCTCAAACATTTTTCATGTTAGTATTGCTCCCCAACTCCTTTTCCTTCTGGATGTTGCTCACGGGTTCAAAAGGTTGGGGATCCCTGTTATAGAGAATAAGGCACAGACGTCTCCCACACTGCGAATGCTGGAAATAACAAATAAAGGAGATTTTTGTGTGAAAATATATGCATAGTGTAATCTGTAGGAACCTGAGCTTATACTGTGAGACTACAAGGATTCACAAGAGCGATTTATGATCTCCAGTGATTCGTCCTCTTTGGACTTCTGTTGGAATAAAAGTTTCCCTTTTTTTAACACTCATTAAATGTCGGTTCTGTAGCTAAATGAGTCACGGAGAGCAAATTTTTTCTTGCTAAAACAACATCTGCACCATGCTGATCTTAAAAGAAGCCAGTCTCCTCCATTTGCTGCATGAACCTGAGCGCTAAGGGATTGACAAGAGGCTTAGAAACAGCATTTAGCACTTTGCTGACCTTGACTCCACCTTGCAGGGCTCCTTCTGGAACCGAGATATTTTCTAGCCATTTTCGAGTGATTTTCATTTGCCTCTCCGGAGAATAAAACACTTGATTGACCATCGATGTTCAGCCAAACTCTTTTGCAGAAAGAGATCTTGTTGAGTGACTTTTGCAATAAATCACAAACTTTTTTTTATTATTATTATTATAGACTTTTATTTGTGGTTGGGTGAAAATACTACATACGGGAACGACTGGCATTAATACAGGGGTCACAACTTTAACTGTAATCTTTACATTATTTATAGAAATTCCTCAAATTGCCCAATGGAAATGGAAATTGCTTGAATGCATCATAGATTATACAGCTAAAAACTAACTTAAATATAGACAGTTTATGTGTTAAAAGGTGGATATTTATATACAGGTATGGGATCCTTTATCTGGAAACCCGTTATTCAGAAAGCTCTGAATTCTTGAATACCCATTTAGGATAGACTCCATTTTATCAAAATAATCCAAATTTTAAAAAACAATTTCCTTTTTCTCTGTAATAATAAAACATTACCTTGTACTTGATCCCATATTGGAAGCAAAACTAGTTTATTTGGGTTTATTTAATGTTTGCATGATTTTCTAATAGATATGAAGATCCAAATTATGGATAGATCCATTTACAGAAACCACCAGGTCCTGAGCATTCTGGATAACAGGTCCCATACCTGTATATAGAAGGGATAATGTCGACCCTATTTTAAATTATAAGATTATTAGAATCATATAAAGGCATGAGGCTGTAGCCTGAGCACTTTTATATAAACCACAGAACTCCAGGAAACTGCTATAAATGTAATAATTTATACATATAATTACAAATATTTACTATCAATATTTTGGCCTTAGAACAAAAAATCTCTGCGCTAGGACTGCAACGCTTTCAATAAACATACCCCCAACTGTTCAATAAAAGGATATTAGAAGCCACCGATCATATAAAGGCATGGGCTGCAGCCTGGGTTCTTCAGTATAAATCATGGGGCTCCGAGAAACCATGGCGGATATTAGTAAAGGTCATTGGACTCTGGCGCACTCTTTTAAAAGCGATCATTTATATTTACAATAAAAACATATTTATTATCAATATTTTGGCCGTAGACTTGACCTTCTCTATAAAAAAAAAAAGGTCAGTGCTGGAATGAAACATTGATAATAAATGTGTTTGCACAAGGGACTTAAAGGACAAGATAAAGCCAACAATCAGGGGTGGCTGGTGCCATTTTTCAAAATACATATTGGCTTCTCAGTCATCAGCTTGACACATGCACGAAACTTGGTCATCTGTAAACTTTGCGCAGTCTGTATTTATTTGCATATGGTTGTTTTCCCCATAACTATTAAATATATTGCTCCCAAATATTCACAAATCAGATGGGTGTTTCCATGAATGTGTCCACTGTGAGCCGTTGTTGTGTGCGAGGACCTTTTATCCAGAATGCGCTGGACCTGGGGGTTTCCGGATAATGGATCTTTCTGTAATTCGGATCTTTATACCTTAAAGGAGAATTCAACCCTAACTTTAAAAAACCCTACTCTACATAGACCTCCCTCCTACCCCAGCCTAAGTGTTACCCCGAGGTAAATGCCCCTAATGTTTTACTTACCCCTCGGTGCAGATTCAGGCATCTGAGTTCACGGGCGCCATCTTCAACCACTTCGGTAATCCTTGGAATGAGACCAGCGCTTCGGCAATTTCCGCGAGTTTTGCAGCATGCGTCAACTGCACATGCGCCGCCATTCCGAAGATTTCCAAATGGAAGAAGATGGCGCCAGTAAAATCCGATGTCTGAATCTGCACTGAGTGGTAAGTAAAACGTTAGGGGCATTTGCCCTGGGTAACACTTGGGCTGGGGGGAGGAGGGAGGGGAGTCTATGTAGGGTAGGGGGTAGGGTTTTTTTAACTTTAGCGTTTAGTTCTATTAGAAAGTCTACTCGAAAGTCCTGTAACATAGTAAGTTAGGTTGAAAAAAGACACACGTCCAACAAGTTCAACCTTTGAACTCTATTTTAACCTGCCTATCTGCCAGTTGATCCAGAGGAAGGCAAAAAAAAACATCTGAAACCTCTCCAATTTGCCTCAGAGGGGGAAAAATTCCTTCCTGACTCCAAAATGGCAATCGGACCAGTCCCTGGATCAACATATACTATGAACATGTAAACATTAAATAAACCCAATAGGCTGGTTTTGATTCCAATAAGGATTAATTATATTTTAGTTGGGATCAAGTCCAAGCTACTGTTTTATTATTACAAAGAAAAAGGAAATCAGTGTTAAAAATCTGGATTATTTGGATAAAATGGAGTCTATGGGAGACGGCCTTTCCATAATTCTGAACTTTCTGGATAATGGGTTTCCAGATAACTGATCCCATACCTGTATTCACAGACCACTTTTGTTACAGGGGGCTACACAGAAATGTATGACTAATGGGCAATGTTGTCAAAAGCTGTGCTAGTTAGGTATCTAAACTAGGTGCAACTAAACTGGTTAGAGGGAGGGAAGACTTAAATTATGAGGGTAGACTGTCAAGGTTGGGGTTGTTTTCTCTGGAAAAAAGGCGCTTGCGAGGGGACATTATTACACTTTACAAGTACATTAGAGGACGTTATAGACAAATAGCAGGGGACCTTTTTACCCATAAAGTGGATCACCGTACCAGAGGCCTCCCCTTTAGACTAGAAGAAAATAACTTTCAATTGAAGCAATGTAGGGGGTTCAGCACAGTGAGGATTTTAGCCGGCCAGGAACAGGGAAGGCGTTTGGGGAGATTGGTCGCCGCAAAAACGAGGCGATTAGTCGCCAGGCGACCAAATCTCCCCAAAACGCCCTGTGTGGCCTGACCCTAAGAGAGGCTTGGATGATTTCTTGGACAACAGGTTGGGGGACAATGCTTTGCAGGTACCAGCATCTTCTCTCTATCTATTATCTGCCAGCGCAGTCTATTTGTATGTGCCACACACCATAATTACAGAAGCTAAGGTTGCCCTGACTGTCAGAATTGTCAAAAAGTAAAAACTGTAATTGTAAAAATGAAAATCCTTTAATCCCTAAATTTTGCATCCAGCTCTGATGAAAAGAATTGTGTTTGAGAGGAGTGAAATTAATCCCTCAAGAGGGAAATACCATTTCTGACATTCAGTCAATAAAAGTCCCGCACACATGTAGTAAGAATGCTATCGGCACACAGAGGGGCCAATTAAAATGTTTACCTATTCTCTCTAAAAAAAAAACACTGTTGTTTTTTTTTTCGAAACGTCGCATTTCTGGGCATGTGTTTTATTCAAGTCCATTCTGCTCTTCTGTTTGATTTTTATTTACTACTTTGTACAAAGCAGAACACAGGGTCTATTGCTAAAAACAAACATTCCTGAGACATATAAGGGTTTCTATTCCAATTAATACAGAATATACTGATATATAGTATATATGATAGAATAAACAATGTCTCACCATGTGACACCTACAGAAATATCCTTCTCTGCACTTTCACATATATTAGTGGGTGCAGGCGCAGAGCAGGGTGCTGCTGATTCAGCTAGAGTCCTGAGCGCATCCATTTTTTGGAACCCGGACCCGCAACCTGCAATCCGCATTCTTACCCGCTTGGACCCGCAAGTACCTTATCCGCAACCCGGACTGGACACCAAGAATCAGGAAGTGCTGTCATTGTAAACCGGAAGTGACGTCATCGGAAGTATGTGTGTTTAGAAAAAAGGAGTAAAAATTGATAATGAGAAGACCCGCGGACCAACCGGCGACCCGCAAACCCGCAGAACAGCTGACCCATCTCTATACCCGCACCTAGGGTTGCCACTTGCCTGGTATTTTACCAGCCGAGACGGTAAAAATTATGGTTGATCCCAATGTTATTAATAGGGAAAAAAGACAATAAATGAATATATAGGAAGGCCGGTATTTATTTCCAGAAAAGGTGGCAACCCTACCCGCACCTGGAACTACCCGACCCACTGCAGAACTCTAGATTCAGCTGCATAGGTTTACCGTGAAGTTGCCATAAACAGAGACTGCTAATGAGTACTAAAGCAAACAATATGGCAGCACTCTCTAACACAGGTATGGTATATGTTATCCAGAAAGCTCTGACTTACAGGAAGGATGCCTCCCATAGACTCTATTATATTTTCTCTGTAATAATAAAACAGTGCCTTGTACTTGATCCCAACTAAGAAACACATCATCCACATTGGATGCAAAGCAATCCTATTGGGTTTATATATTATTTAAATTCTTTTTAAGTATGGAGATCCAAATTCTGGAATGATCCCCTATTCGGAAAACCCCAGGTCCCGAGCATTCTGGATAAGTGGTCCCATACCTGTACACAAATGTATACAGAATTGAAATTCTCTTTAAACTGTAAGCTGTACACTAACGGAGATGGACTGGGCGGGTCCAGCACCCACCGGGGCTGGTGCCTCAGGGGCAAACACCCTCCCGGGACCCCGCCCCAGCTGCAACTCCCCTCCACCTCCCCAAGTCCCTCATCCCAGCTGCAACCCCCTTTGCCCCCACCACGTACCTTATTCTTTTTATAGCCATGATCAGGGCCATGTGGGAAAGGTCAGGGGGCAATGCCCAAGGCTTCCGGCTAGTGAGCGGCTCTGGGTCGGCAGGGCCCACGAGCATTAGGGCCCACATGTTTTTTCCTGGTGTCCTGCAGGGCAGTCCGACCCTGTACACTAATACACTAAGTTTCTATTAACTTAGAAATATGTTGTGTGGTTAGTCAATTCGCGAAACTACTGCGAAATTGGACAAGCGTCGGAAAAGTCACTCGCGTCTATACTATTCGGACACCCATTGACTTTAACACCGATGTCAAAATTTACGCAATCGTTAAAATTCTGCAAATTGACGCGGGTGTCAAAATTGGCGCTTCACAAATTTTCCACCATTTCGACAATTTTGCAGGAAATTCCCCAATTTTTTGCCGAAACAGGAGAAGTTCGTCCATCACTAGGTGTGGGTTTTATTACTACTTGTACCTGATGTTTTCTTCTGTAATCATCCAACCAATAGGACTCTTTTGCCACCAGTATGGATGTATGCAGCTTAGCTACCAACAAGTACAGCTATGGGATCTAATATCTACAGTGCTTTGTACCTGAGGTTCTCCAGATAAAGTTGCATCACCTGAACTAAAAGTCATTGTTTTGCCACCAATATGGATTCATGCAGCTTAGTTACCATCAAGTACAAGGTACGGTTTTATTAATGCAGAGAAAAACGAAATCATTTTTAGAAATGAGTATTATTTGCTTAAAGGGGACCTGTCACCTTAATATACAAGCAACACACACAGTTTCGAGAAATGTTATTGGATAGGCTTAATGCAATTTCCTTTCAACACAGGTTAGACCACTTTAAGCAGTAGCCTGGAGTCACGATTCAATTGGAAATATGAATGTTTTGGACTTAAAAAGAATTTAAACAAAATAAACTTCACTTTCACTTTCTATACAATTTAAATCTTGTTTCTTTTAGAATCGCAAGCACCATTTTGTGGACATTGCAAAGAAATGAAGGCTGAGGATCCGCTCCTCCACTGCTGATCTGCTGTCACTCGAATACATTGTCATGGCTTGGGTGCGCAAAATGCTAAATCTGCTGTGCCTGTCTGCACCCAAGTCAAGGCAATGTATTTGGGTGCAGGCACATCAGAGAGATAGCGGAGGAGCGGATTCTCTAGCCCTAGCCATAATGTTTCCGAAGCTATTTGTCTTTATGTTGATGAAAACCCCAACGCGTCTTGTACCAGAGAATACACCCCAAACTTAAAAGGATTAGGATCATAGATAGACACCTTGGCCTGCACCCAACAGAGACACACGCGAAGAATCGGGGAGATTAGTCACCCAGTGACAAAACTCCTCTTCTTGGGGTGACTAATCTCCCCGAACTGCCTTCCGGCTGGCCAGAATGTAAATCGCCGGCAGGATGGTACTTGGAGCGATTCGTTTTCCAAAGTCCTCTGAAGTTTCCCAACTTTCCAGCGATTTACATTCTAGTAGGAATGCACTGAATCCAGGATTCGGTTCGGGATTCGGCCTTTTTCAGCAGGATTCGGATTCGGCCGAATCCTTCTGCCCGGCCACACCGAATCCTAATTTGCATTTGCAAATTAGGGACGGGAAGGGAAATTGCGTGACTTTTTGTCAGAAAACAAGGAAGTAAAAAATGTTTTCCCCTTCCCATCCCTAATTTGCATATGCAAATTAGGGTTCGGATTCAGTTCGGTATTTGGCCGAATCTTTCGTGAAGGTTTCGGGGGTTCGGCTGAATCCAAAAAAGTGGATTCGGTGCATCCCTACATTCTAGCCGGCGGGAAGGTGGTTCAGGGAGATTAGTCGCTCAAAGAAGAAATTTGTCTATGACGACTGATCTTCCCGAATTTCGCGTGTGTCTCTGCCCTTATACTGTATAGTCAAAAAACGCCTTACTGAGCCTTAATATCCTTATAAATATTCCACAGGAGCTTTGTCCTTATGTATATATATATATATATATATATATATATATATATATATATATATAGATATAAAAAATGTGCATTTGCATAATAAGTATAAAAAGAAATGCTTTGTTTCAATGTAGATATTATTAAAAAAAAAAGTTTAGCATTCACTAAACTGTACAATGACCTTTAGAAAGAGACAAGGGAAGGAGTTTGTACTGATCCCTCCTGTTCTAAGCCAGACATTTCCATAAAAACAGATGTGTTCCACATAACATAAATCTTCGTGAATCCCAATGCCTCTGTAATAATGAGAGTGACCTTAAAGAAAAAATGGAAACGGGGGTAAGGTTGTCATTATGAAAAAAGCTTCAATCTACTGAAATATGACATATTTTAATAAAAAAATGGGTAATACAATGAATATAAAAGGTAAAATAATCACCGAGGGATTTCTCTTCCCCTTCGTGGAGCTCGAAAGCACTTCTCTTCAAGAGCCTCGCCGATGCTATTGAAATGACAATGTGATATTATTTTGTTTATTGTCTTTTTTTTCCCCCATTATTATCTTTCTGTCATGTCAGCGTACTTTTTTACAGCTTAATATCCGATTGAATGGAAGTCAGAGAGAAAGGCATTTACAGGGAAAAGAACAAGTACCGGCCTAATAACGCTGAGCTGCTTGTGACACATGAACGTGGAGAAGGAAGGGAAACTAGAGTTGGTTGAATTTGTTTTTTTAGACATTTTCCCTTAAATTTAAATTAAAGGTAGAAATGTGGTTTTAACAAACTTGTTTAAGCCGGAACCTAAGGTTATGGTTGCTGGTGTAGATCTGACTCATCCGTATAGCAGGAGAGCCCAGCTAGTTCCAATTTTCACGACGCCCTTTTGGGACCCGGAAATTTCTGCTGCGGTCCTAGCTGGGAATAGGGTTGCCACCCAACCAGTATTTTAGATTTTCTAGACAGTAAAACACCTGCCAAGGCTGGGGCCGGTATTACAAATTTACTGGCAATGTAGCTGCTGGTAAATTTGTGATACCGCTAACACAAGCCCTTGGCCCGCCCCCAATCCGCTCAAAACTTACATTTTATGCCGCCTTCTGTCCATAGTGTGCAGTGGCTCCGCCCCTTTTTAAAATCACAGCCGCTCCCTTTTACATCATGACCTGCCCTTTGGTACCCGCCCCCACCACATGGCCATACCTCCCAACATTTTGGAAGTAAAAAGAGGGACAAAAATTTTTTTCCCGCACGTAGCGCAGCAATTTTTGACCACACCCCTTTCTGTGGCCACACCCCCTAATTACCATGTTTGTTTTACAAAATTTGGCAGGTTATGAAAGTTTGAAAATATTTCTCCTTATCTAAACTGTGTTTTTGTGTCTCAAAATTGTTACAAAGTATCTTATTTGCACCTGTGGCTGTTCTGGGCTCTCTGCTAAAAGCCAATTAAGTGAGAAACTTTGTTTCTTTTTCTGGCTGTTCAGTGCAGAGAAAAGAGGGACTTTCCAGTACAAATGAGGGACTGCGGGTTGAGCTGTCAAAAGAGGGACTGTCCCTCCGAAAAAGGGACAGTTGGGAGGTATGCATGGCCGGTGGAAATTTTATTAAAAGAGGCAACCCTAGCTGAAAACCTACCAACTTTGGAGTGCAGAAATCCCAAAAGCGAGGTACAGGCAAGGATTAAGCGAAAAGGAGTAAAAAACAGGCAGAAGTCTGGACAGGCCACAAGTTTCATGGTCAAAAGGCAGGCCAAGGTCAATAACAGGAATAAATCACACAATAGCGCTTGAGCAGGATCTGAGATAACCAGAAGCCAGCTTGGGCAATGAATGAATGAAAGAGCAGGTGGCGCCAAAAGGACAGGAAATAGGAAGTAAGGGCAAACTATAACATAGCCCACAACAAAGATGATAGCGCCAGCTTCAAACTGCGGAACCGCACATTCCACAACCTCATTGTTTTTCTCTGCACTGAACAGCCAGAAAAAGAAAGAGAGCCCACAACAGCCACAGCTGCAGATAAGATACTTATATAACAATTTTGTAATTACAATATGAGATAACAGGTCCCTTGGGAGAAGTTAGACTAGTAGTCTAAAGGGCAATTCACCTTCATTAGAACACAGAAATATGTTCAAACTTTCCTAACCTGCCAAATTTTGTAAAATGAACATGGTAATTAGGGGGTGTGGCCACAAAAATGGGCACGGCATGGCTACGCATGCCAAATTTTTTGTCCCTCTTTTTATTTCTAAAATGTTGGGAGGTATGCTTTACTTACTGACCCCAAAAGAAAAATTGCACCCCTTTGTAGTGCTGCACAGGTCAGGGAGAACCAAATGTATGGGGGATGTACGCTACAAAAAAGTGCAGAGACATGTTGCAATTCTTATGCAAAGTGGGAAGACCTTAACCATTTGTACTTAGCTTCAGCATCAGACTGGGTGGCTGAGGTACCGGGAAAAACCCCTGTGGGCCCTGTCAACCCAGACTCATTGCTTGTCCTATGGCGAGACTTAATTGTGGCAGCCACAAGCAGGAGTAAGTATCTGGCTCGACTCTGACGTATGCAGTGCAGAGGGTGTTGGAGGGATTTGCACCTGTGTGGGAAGCTTCGTGTCTGGGGTGGTGGGCCCTTGTGGTGCCAGTAGACTTAAGGTATGAAGATCCAAATTATGAAAAGATCCGTTATGCAGAAAACGCCAGGTCCTGAGCATTCTGGATAACAGGTCCCATACCTGTATTAGAGCTGAAACAAATATTTCAAAGATAAGCAATAATAAAGGGCATGCAATAATAAAACTTTAAACTGTCATGAAATCCTTTTCTTGGCTGGTTCTTGAAGAATACTTAATATAATATTTCTTACAATATGTAAAACTTCAGTAAAATAATACAAAAACTCTAGGGCCCTAATTGTCTATTTTTAACAAAGGTGTTAGGCCAGGTTAGCCTTAGTGTTGGCAACAATAATCAAGTGAGTGAACTGAATACATTTATACAATAATGTTAACTCATATGCATTTCACAACAATGATATAGTGTTACTAACAGTAAGGCGAGCCCCTGATATAATTGCATACTGTATACCTGTCTTTTTTTTTTTGATGTTAGTATTTGTGTAACATTGAAGGGGAAGTTCAAAGAATTCGTTCAGATTTGTTTTGGGTACTACTGTAGAACTAGGGATAGGCAGAAGAGGTACCTGCATATGGTGCAATGATAGGGGCAAGCACCTGTTAAAGTGTTTTCTACTTATCCCTAGTCCGTGTTCACTCCCCTCTGCGGTTGTGCTAAAATCCTCTGCATGAGGTGCCTTTGCGTCCCAGGAACGCGCCTCTTCTGCCTAACCCTAGTTATTTATTAAACTCCAAATACAAGAATCCTTAAAAAAAATTTTTAATAAAATCTGACTTTTAAAAAATCACGAATTTTTAGAATTTATTAACCCTCGAGGATGAAAAAGTCAGAATTATAAAATGCGGCATCTCAGACCTGGCGAGGTTGCATATAAGTTAATGGGAGAAGTCGCAATGATTTTTCGATGTGCAATACCCTGAAGTTTTCAAGCAAAAAAAAAGCATAGGAAATCAGTGTTTTCTGGTGAAAAATCCGAAAAAATCTTGAAAATCAGATTTTTTTTCCCGCACAGCAAATTTTCAGGAAAATGGAATAATAAATAAGGGTAAAAAACCCGAGCGGATCTGATCGGAATTTGTAGCAGAAAATGTTGAGATAAAATCGGACTTTGATCAATAACCCCCTTAGTTCCGGCCCTGGGGTTGCCACCTTTTCTACAGGCTTTTACCATGCGATGGCGTAAAGGATAGGGACAGGTCCAGGACAGGACAGCGTTATGACATTGAGTCAGGCCCGGTTTTGTGGCTAGGTAACAAAGGTCCGGTCCTAGGGCGGCGAAATTTTAGGGGTGACCTGCCGCCCAGCCATCCTAAATTGCATGGGAAACGCAGCGTTCCCCAGCGCTATGATGCACACTCGCGCGGGGAGGGGGAAAGGTGTGCGCTGATATCAGGTGCTAGGACCCAGAGGCCTCAGGACGCCCAGGAGAAATATCGGGCGCTGCATTGATTGGGCAAAGTAGTGATGTCATGTGGTGGGGCTGGACATTGGTGGTCCAAATTCTGTGAGTAGGCTGGGTTTGAGTGCATACAGGGGAGGGAAGTGAAGTGATTGAGGCAGTTCAGAGGCGGCTTGTGGGCCGAACATGTATTTATAAACAGCTGCCTTGCCCATAAATTTGTAATACTGACCTCGGCCTTGGCTTGTATTTTACCAGCTAGGCAACTCTGTTGCTGAGGAGTTGCCAAATATTTTGGCCCCCATCCCAGTAATTATGCATTTCCTTCTCCTTTAGGGTCAGGGAACACGCTCAGATTTGGGGAGATTAGTTGCCCGGGGACAAATCTCTTCTTCCTCGGGGCAACTAATCTCTCCAAACTGCTCCCACTGGCTACAATGTAAATCACCGACGGGATGGCACTTGGAGCACTTAGTTTTCCGAAGTCGCCCGAAGTTGCCTCACAATGAAACTTTGGACGACTTCGGAAAACGAAGCTCTCCGAGTGCCATCCCGCCGGCGATTTACATTCTAGCTGGTGGGAGGCAGTTCGGAGAGATTAGTCACCCCGAATAAGAGGAGATTTCTCACCAGGCAACTAATCTCCCCCGAATTTGAGCCTGTGCCCTGACCCTTTAACTCTGTATTCATTACTGCCTGTATTCAACAGTGCTGCATAAATAAGAAATGAATGAAGAGAGATATGGGCATCCCCTGCAATGCCCCTGGTTTGCACTTCATTCAGAACATGCATGCCAGAAAGCACTGGGAAAATCTTAATAGCTGCTTATGGAAAGCATTAAATATAGGGCTCCCATGGATCTGATAGTTCTGTGGTCTGCATCCTACAACCCAGCAGGGAGCACAGATGCACATGCATGGTTTTGCTCCTACATTTGGGTCCAATAACCATGGTAACTTGTTTTATTCATTTTTACTTTTTATTTCTGCCGCTTTACAATTTGGGGATTTTTAAATGGTAAAATTGCTGTCCTTAATGGTCTTAATACCAACTTTTCGTATGTTTTTTGTATTCTGCACTCTCCGGCATTTTCACACTCCGGACCACTACGTGCTTATTAAATAATTGAATTAAAATGACTTAATTTGTTAAATCTAAAAAGCAAAGTTGCAAAGGAATTCATTTTTTCGAGCATTGTGAAATCAGACAAAAAAACGGCATCTTTCGTTTAAAAAAACCGTGTCGGAGTGGGGGGGGGGCACTGGTTACCACCTCGGAGCTGAGTGTTTTCTTTACAAGTATCCCGAGCCGTAAAGAATATTTCTATGGAAATAATGGATCCCCGTTAAATTATTACATTTTTTAAAAAGAAAAAAAAACTTAATTTCAATAAAACCTCATTACTCATCGTCTAAGGAAGTTCATTAGCGGAAGATCACTTTGGAAAGAATTGAACTAACCAGCCTTTCTTCTCAGCAGTGAAATACATTATCTACTTCCTAGTTATTTAAGCCTTAAAATAAAAGATGTAAACGCTACAGTGACATCTTAAGATCGCGGGTAAGGCAGGTCTTGCATGCACAAAAATGCCCAGCTGGTCTGGAGATAAAACAGATTGATAATTAGTTGCAAAATGTAACATTTCATCAGGAAGATTTTGAATAATCCAATTTATCTTTGTCAGATATGCAGCACATATTTTTCTTTGGAGACTCTTTGTTCTTTAACATAATATTATAATTTCTGCCTCCTAATTAAAGCAGCAGTCAGTTGGACCTTCCTTGATGTCGTGCTGCAGTTCGCAGTCTAACTATACGGCACAGGGTAAGGTGCCTGCCCTGAGCCACATGCCACCACTAACTACTGCGGTGCCTGCTGCCTGCATACCATCCTACTGAGGCTATAACTAGTTTGATATTGATGAGATCAAAGATAGGCAGTTTGAAGGGAGGAGGGTTTCACTCTGCTGGTTAGTTTGAATGATTGAGGCCAGTGCATAGCAGCTGGGACCACAATTTCTTCTGCTCTCTCAAAGTATAAAGCCGCCCACCAGTGTGAGCTCCTACTGACTTTGGTTTCTAATTAACTGCTAAAAATGTATTGTCCCTCTTCCTTGGCTGAACATAGTTGGGAGTTAGTTTTATGTCCCTCGGTTGAGTCTCTCTCTCTCTCTCCGTTCCTTGGTAGGAGGGGGGGGGAGTATAAATGAATTATTTTTAGTGGCTTCTAAAAGTTACAAACAATCGAGGTATAGAACAGTGTGGAATTATTTGGGACACTGCAAATAAACAAGAGGAATGTTCGTCTGAATGCTACAGTCTGATACACAGGTGCATCTATTGGCCATGTTATCCAAAGGTTAATGTTCTGATCAGCCCTTGAACGGCCAAAGACCCGCACATTCAAGCAGGGCCGGGCCAAGGTATTTTGGCACCCTAGGCAAGGGCTTTAATCATTGCCCCCCACCCGGTCCTGCATTACCATTTCCCACCTTAATCATATTGCCCCCTGTACCTGTGCCAGCAGCAATCATGTTGCCCCATGTACCTATGCCAGCACTATTATATTGCCCTCATTTGTACCTGTGCCAAAGGCAGGCAATCCCTTAGATGGCCCCAAAGTCCCCAATCTGTACCTGAGCCAGCATAAGCCAAAACATCCATCATATTGTTACCCCCCAATCTGTACCTATGCCAATGAAAGCCAAAAAAATCAGTCATATTGCCCCTAATTTGTACCTGTGCCAGCAGGAGCCAAATATCCATCACATTGCCCCCAGCATCTGTGTACTTGACACCATATTGCCCCATATACTTGAGCTAGCAGCAGCCAATCCCTCATATTGCCCCCAATCTGTACCTGTGCCCGCAGCAGCCAAAAAATCCATCATATTAAAGGCCATGCAAACCTAAGTTAAAAAAAAAAGTGTGTCCACCCCATGATTGTGCCCTAGGCAAGCACCAACTCTGCCTACACCTAGTTCCGGCCCTGCATTCAAAATCGAGCAAATTAAGCAGGATTTTATGTGCATGGACAGCTAATAGGTGTCCTCTAGACCTATGGTGGAAAAAAGCTAATGGAAATGGTCTATAGCAAGAGTCCTATTTTACTCTAGCAGCCTACTCCTACCCTACATGATTGATTTATGGCTACTGCATTGTGCAGTGATCCCCAACCAGCGGTTCGCAAGCAACATATTGCTCACCAACCTCTTGGGTTTTGCTCCCAGTAGCCCCTGTAGCCTCAAAGCAGGTGATTGAATTCCAGGCTTGGAGGCAAGTTTTGGTTGCATACTGGCAAGCAGACCTTTCTTTATAGTGCCAGTCGACATAGGGCTACCAAATTGATAGTCACAGTCCTTACATGGCTTTTTATCATTCTTGCGTTGCTCCCCAATTCTTTTAACAATTGAATGGGGCTCCTGTTAAAAAAAGTTGGGGACCTTTGGTGTAGAGAGTTAAAGCAGTCTACAAAAGGTTTAAATACACAATAATATAATAATGCTCAATAATCCAACTAGCCCCATTAATGACATGGACCCCAAAAGTTGTTCAGTATATACTATCCTAAGCAGGCATTCTTTTTTCATACAGTTCGCAAGCACTTGTACTTGACATAAGTCCAATGCTATTACTACAGCTGTAAACAATGAAAATGTTCAGACCAAAACCAGTCACTTTGTAAGACAGAAAAACCAATTCTTGTCTTAAAAAAAGACCTCTTCTTGTGCTGAAGAGATGTGAAAGGACTTCCCTTGTGCTTATTCACGTCATGCCTCCAGATGTATCTGAGATTTTTGGAGCATATCATTTTTAATTGATGAAAGAGTACCAAAAATAAAGAACCTATTAATTCTCCCTAATGTTGCCTTCCCCGACAGGTCTAACTTTAATCGCCGAGAGGTGTTGTACATGCATGTGACCATACACATTAAGCTCTCGCGCTCAGAGACTCGTTCCCTCCTGACTGTCAGCTGAAATGAGCAACCGACTGCCGGTGTCAAACAGAATGATTTCAGGTGTGGAAAATATTTCATATTTGTTTCAATGAAATAATTTTATGTGTAGTTTCGTTTATGTGGTATGCCATGGCAATAAAGTGGTAATGTTGTGTATTTTTGTTTCTGCATACCCTGTGCCTCTAAATGAAACCTAATAGTCTCTCCAATAACTATTCTTGAAATAATAACATATAGGGCCAGATCTGTCTTTCTTGCCCCCTGAGGTTCAGCTGATCTGCTGGCCAAACCCCTTCCCAAGGGGTGGAAAAGCCCAATTCACACTGACCCAAAAACATGGGGTCTCAATGTACCAAGCAACTAGTGAAGACAGGAAAATATGTAAGATAAGTGATTCTAGGGGTGGCATTGAATCTGAACCGCATCTGCACCTAGCGAGTGATTTCAACAGACGTTGAAATCAGTCCCCAGTACTGCCAGACGGGTCAGAAACCAGGAGGTGTCTGTCCACCGTCAAATCCAGCCTTGAGTAGAGAGCACATTTCACATGGGTTTGTGTATGACAGTATGGGGAATGATTATAAGAGGAAAGCCTCAGTGCCACCTTCTCATAAAGCCTCCAGATCAGCTCAGTGGCCCCAGGTTTGTGCAGGCTGCACATCTCACTTACACAATTTCATTTTAGCACCACCATCTCCCTGGATTCTCAGGCTTGAGTACCTCTAATTTGGTAAAGGCAATTTAAAGCTCAGCCTTACCCTTTGAGATTAGAAAAATGAAGTTATTGAACTTACAAAGTCCCAGAATCCTACCTGAAAGAGTGTCAGTGGATGGGAGTACAACTGGGATTTGCTAGTATATTATGGCAACTAATAGGATCTCATGTTTAGTGTGTTTTAGTATATTTAAATAAAACATATGACTGGTTAGAAATTGTTTTTTAGACCAGGTGAACATTACCCTGTTAATTAATACAATTTTGCTTAGTAAATAAATGGGATACTAGACAACTCTTGCTGCCTGCCTCTACCTCTGGCCTGTATTCTGATTCTAGACTCGCTGCCTACCCTGAACTTCTGCCTGTCTCTTGCCTATGTTTCTGTCTTAGTTCTTCTGCTCCATATAATGGGCACTCCTGCTACTCTTCTCTAGTGCTTCTCCCTGTCCCCTAACTTCAGGGTGTTTGTATCATGAAGAGATACAAGAGTCTCCAATTTCCAACTACTGGAGCTCCATCATCTTATTGAGGTCTCAAATAGTTGGCTTCAGAAATCGCTCACTGAGCACAATCAATAGAAGTGAGAACTTTTGGAGACAATGCATGGATGCACTTAGCAAATAATGACCAATAAGATTAATTGGCTGAATCTTTAAGACTTCTGTATACAATTATTTACCCAAACCTTGGATCACTTTATTTCATGTTTTGTCTCATTTTAATGGCTGAAATCTTACATCAATACTTTGATGAAACAAGATGCTACACTGAGGGGGTTATTTATCAAAGACCGATTTTATCTGCTGCAAACTCCGGGTCTGCTCGGGTTTTTTACGCTTATTTATTATTACATTTTTCTCAAAAATTTGCTTTGTGGAAAAAAATCAGATTTTTGTGATTTTTTAGATTTTTCACCAGAAAACTCAGAATTTTTATGTGTTTTGCATGAAAACCCCAAAAATGTTGGGGTATTGCACAAAACCCAGCGCACATTGATTTATATGCAACCTTTTTTTAAAAGTCAGATTTTATAATAAAATCACGAATTTGTTTTTGATTTTTGCATTCTGAGTTTAGTAAATAACCCACTGAGTGTTCTGCGGTGTGCAGGCTCCTCTGTACCATTTTAGAGCAGTTAGATGCCCACGACGCACAATGATTCTTTTTTAACATAAATCAAATGTAATTTTATGAGATGAAATGTATGCATTGGCGGGGAATATTATAATATAACCTATCAATCTCTTTTTAATTCATTGCAGAGCATAAGCGGAAATGCTGTATATCTCGGGAGGATTACATATAAAGAAAATGACATGATGATGTGGAGAGGGCCTGCTAATAATAACTTAAAATCTGTTGGGAGTGGGAAAATGCTTGAAACATGACACATGAAGAAAGAGTTGATTTGGTTCACCCATAAAGGAAGGACCTTGCAAATTGGAATAGAACGGTGCCTGGATCAATCCCAATGTAAAGATGGCCACACATGTAGAAAGTTGGTCATTTTTCAGTTGGACCTGCTGACTCTTGCATTTTCTACTATACTCTTGACAAACCATTTGGAATGAACATCAGATCTCTGCAGTGAAAGGGCTATTTGTTAATGCCTCATTTCTGCATGTGTAACAGGTCACAAGTCCTCATACTGTAGTAATGGAATAATAAGAGGAAGTTCTCCAATTTATGATGGTCACCTGATATGTATGATCATTATGGTGTCTATTTCCTACAATGTCATATGGCCGATTAAACTGTTCAGTAATCATCCCTGACCAGCACTTTAGTATTACTAATGGTACCGCTCTAGTGCTTAACGATGCTTAACGATACGAATGATCCATGTGTTTGTTAAATGTGTTTACATATCTAGACATAAATGCATCGACTTGGACAGTTATTTTGGCTGATTCTGGGCAATCTCTCTTACTAGTGGGGCATGTATGGTGCTTTGATTGGGTAATTCTGGCAAACCGTCATATGATCCTGTTCAATATGAAAATTTTGTCTGCCAATGCATTTCTTGCCAAATATTTAAGGGACACCAGCACATGAGAAAGTCAGAGGAGCCACAACTTCGCCTTATTTCCCTCAGATGTACAGTACTTGTTGAGGCTGTGGTCCAGTAGACCAGATGTATTTGGCCATTCTTCTGGCCTACTTGACTACTCCTGACCAAATTGGCAACTTATACTGATCTACTCTTGGGGGCAGATTTACATAGGGTCGAATATCGAGGGTTAATTAACCCTCGATATTCGACTGGCGAATGTAAATCCTTCGACTTCGAATATCGAACGGTCGAACGAAAAAGCGTTTTTAATCAATCAATCCAAAGATTTTTCTACGCCCAAAAAAACCTTACAAAGCCTATGGGGACCTTCACCGTAGGCTAACATTGAGGTTTGGTAGGTTTTAGGTGGCGAAGTAGGGGGTCGAAGTTTTTTTTTAAAGAGATAGTACTTCGACTATCAAATGGTCAAATATTCTTAGTTCGAATCGTTAGATTCGAAGTCGAAGTCGTAGTCGAAGGTCAAAGTAGCCAATTCGATGGTCGAAGTAGCCAAAAAATACGTTCGAAATCCGAAGGTTTTTTTTATTCTATTCCTTCACTCGAGCTAAGTAAATGGGCCCCTTGATGTTTTTTTGATTGGTTTCAGAGTTCATAGGAAATATTATCAAAAAGTACAGAATTATAAGGTTAGCATATTATAATGCAAATCAGATTCAGTTCTAGAAAATGGCTGTTGCTGAGCTGTACTGAATGCATTAAAAGGGGCAGTAAACCCCCTTGTTCAGCATAAGTGCAATGAATAGGACTTGTGATGAACATTTTTTTTGCCTGTTCCTTTATGAAAAATCTATGGTTTTTGTTATTTGTTAAGCTAAACAGGGCAACACCGGGAAATTGATGTTTGGTCCCTGTGAGTTAGATAATTACTAGTATACAACCCATTTCTGTCTGTTAGCATGATGGTGCCAACCCTTACCTTTATTTGTTTTTCCCGGACATCTCTACGTCCAAAAGTAAATGATCTTTATGGGAAAGAAAACAATAAGGGGCCAATTCACTAATGGTCGAATATCGAGGGTTAATTAACCCTCGATATTCGACTAGGAATTAAAATCCTTCGACTTTGAATATCGAAGTCAAAGGATTTAGCGCAGATAGTTCGATCGAACGATCGAAGGATAATTCCTTCGATCAAACGATAAAATCCTTTGAATCGAACGATTCGAAGGATTTTAATCCAACGATCGAAGGAATATCCTTCGATCAAAAAAAGTTAGTCAAGCCTATGGGGACCTTCCCCATAGGCTAACATTGACTTCGGTAGACAGTACTTCGACTATCGAATGGTCGAATAGTCGAACGATTTTTAGTTCGAATCCTTCGATTCGAAGTCGTAGTCGAAGGTCGAAGTAGCCCATTCGATGGTCGAAGTAGCCCAAAAAAAACTTCGAAATTCAAAGTATTTTACCTTCGAATCCTTCACTCGAAGTTAGTGAATCGGCCCCTAAATGTAGCAATTATGCTTCTTAAACAGTCAGATAAGTACATTGTATATATAAATATTGAGAGAGAGAGAGAGAGAGAGAGAGAGAGAGAGAGAGAGAGAGAAAATAAGGATGTTTTACATTTTCCAAAGCACTTAATATCTATTCAATATTTTGAAGAAAATACATTTTATTGTGCAAGAAACGAGCATGAATAAGACTGAACCCAAACCTGTGAACTTTTTGTTTCCATGACAAATGCCTTTGAGTACAAATCATAAGAGCTGCTATGCAAATTACTTCAGGCTAATTAATATTTCCAAAAGTCCCATAAGCTTCTTTTTTTTTTTTGCAACCACCATCTTGTCTTACGCTAATGATTTTTCCTTCGCAAGTTTAAAGATCAATCATGAGCCGTCTCCCTAAACCAATGATAAAATGCTCTGTTGATCCTGAATTGGGAGCGCTGGTTTATTCCTTAACTTATGACTTGGAGTGCTAATGAGGAACTATGGGAAGCACTGGCACACAAGATAACATATAGACCTGCGGGAGCTCTGTCAAGGATGGTAAAGGTTCACGGGTTGCCCATTTATCAGGTGCATTCCTGGGCTCAGCACATGAGAAATTGCACTTCTCAACAGTACAAAATTTCTCATCTTATGGCAAAATATCACCAAACACAATAATTTAGGAGCAAATAGGAACTAGAAATAACTTATAATAATGATTCAAGTGAAGGCAAAGCCCCACCAACCTGCACTTGCATTTGACCCATGGATTAGGACAATAGTGGACACTACAAATTCAGGAACACACGGAAAGTTATAGATGGAAATCCATACTCAGTATTGGTTCCTATGCACCCACTACCCTGCACATAAGGTTTTTGGGAGTACAGAAAACCCAATATATATATATATATATATAATATATATGCTTACATGGCCACCAACAATAGAGACCATTGCCATCCACCTAGGCAGATGTCCAAAGTTCTCAAGTTGGAACAAAAGCAGGTGGTCATGGAGAAGACTCCCTATAGCTGTCAATAGTCCTTTATTAGCAGGGGTCCAAAAAAAGCTGCATGATTTGAATATTTTTCATTCAATGCCATTTATTAGGTTATTGTGGTTGTTTGTAGTGATGGGCGGATTTGTCCCGTTTTGCATAAAAATTTGCGTATTTACCACAAAATTCGTGAAAAGGCAAAAAATTTGTAATACACATTGAAGTCAATGGCCGTCAAAATTATTTTGTCGCCCTCGACAATTTTTAATTACGTCTATGTTGTCCAAATGCATTTAAGTCCATGGGCGTCAGAAAAATTTTGACACGCAACCTATTTACTGTATGTGCGCGACTTGTGGCTAAAAATTTTTGATGCAGAGAATTTTTGACGCAGTTTTGCGAATGTATTCGCTGGCGGCGAAATGTGGAAATTCACCGTGAATTCGTGCATGCCTCATTTATTAGCCAATCACTAGTTGTTTGTGTCTATTCGTATAGACATGGCTTCTCGGATAAGGTCACATCATTTACATATTCTCCTTGCAATTCCCTCTAATAATCAAATCACCTTTGGAAAAGAGGAAAGAGGACAGTGTTGGACTGCCGACCCAGATCCACGGCCGACCCAGATCCATGATTTTCACACTGCTTCCTGCTGCACCGCCTGTACGAAATACGAAACGAATTACGCATGCGATCCAGCACATACGCGCACACACTTGGCAGGGGGGCGGTGTGCACACACGCAGTGGCGTGCACACGATCAGAGGGGCACCAGAGGGGGGTCCTGGACTGTAGCCCCAGTGAGCCCCGGGCCCCCCAGTCCGACCCTGAAAGAGGAAAACCCATACAAAGCATGTACTGTTTTCAAACCCATAACTGGTTTATAGAATATCTATTTAATATAGTCATTGACAAAATTGCCAACCAAATACAATAGAGGGGCTTGTGTTACTTCAGGAGTGTACATTTAAAAAAAAAATCACCAGGGGTGGAACTAAGGGGGTTATTTATCAAAGTCCGAATTTATCTCAATATTTTCTGAAAAAGACTCGTTTTTTTGGGCTTATTTATTAATACACTTTCCTGAAATTTTTTTGCAGGAATCTTACAAATTTTTCGTCATTTTTCGGCATTTCCACCCCATAAATCAGATTTTTTCGGATTTTTGCCCGAAAATTTTGGATTATTGCACGAAACCCAGCGCAGATCTTTGGGACTTCTCCCATTGACTTATATGCAATCTAGGCAGGTCTGAGATGCCGGATTTTGGATTTAGACTTTTTCCATCCTCGGGGTATAGTTAATTCCCAAAAATTGGGGATTTTTTAAAATTCTAATTTTATACTAAAAAAACATGATTTTTTTGGATTCGGAGTTTATTAAATAACCCTCTAAGTATATATCTAGCACATATCTAGAGCATTACTGGTGGGTGGCAGGTTGAGGGTGGTGGTAGCTGCCTGGTTCCTCTATGTCAATTGGCAAAGTTGGGCAGAAGTGAATAGATGAAGCAATGACAACTATGTGTAGGGACAAGGACCTTGTTCGGATACAAGTAGTTTTTAATTAAAGTACTTTTAGGGGCTGATTCACTAAGGGTCGAATATCGAGGGTTAATTAACCCTCGATATTCGACTGGGAATTGAAATCCTTCGACTTCGAATATCGAAGTCGAAGGATTTAGCGCAGATAGTACAATCGAACGATCGAAGGATTATTCCTTCGATCGAACGATTAAATCGTCCGAATCGAACGATTCGAAGGATTTTAATCCAACGATCGAAGGAATATCCTTCGATCAAAAAAACTTAGGAAAGCCTACGGGGACCTTCCCCATAGGCTAACATTGACTTCGGTAGCTTTTAGATGGCGAACTAGGGGGTCGAAGTTTTTTTTAAAGAGACAGTACTTCGACTATCGAATGGTCGAATAGTCGAACGATTTTTAGTTCGAATCCTTCGATTTGAAATCGTAGTCGTAGTCAAAGGTCGAAGTAGCCCATTCGATGGTCGAAGTAGCCCAAAAAAAACGTCGAAATTCAAAGTTTTTTTACTTCGAATCCTTTTCTCGAAGTTAGTGAATCGGCCCCTTAATCAATTTATTAATTAATAGCAAACTTTACACTTGACAAAGGACACCCTGTGGTCATTTCATTTGCACTTGTAGCTACAGAGAAATCCTCATCTTGTTGTGTTCCTTGGCCTGATCCGTATTCAACGTGAAACTGAAATAAACTGCATTAGGTCACTCTCTAAGCAAGGAACACAGCAGCCTGTGCTTGGGATGGAGGGAGGTCAACTATCTATAAAAAGCTTTTGTGAGAAACAGCAAAATGTTGTTCTTAAAGCATCCGGATGCCATGTGACTGCTTTCCCACAAAACCTCAGACTCTAGAAAGGCCAGAACTAAGCAAACATTTAAAGGAAAAAATAGCCTTTAACATTATTTAAAAACTCTACTCTTTGTGAGTCATGATTTGCCAGAGTGATTTTCAGCAGCATATTTATCTATGAGTGAAAGTGAGAGTTCTGCCCTTGATCAATACATCTTTAAAGTTATAGAAATCAAAAGGAAGCTGTGGAATTTGGCTCCGGCAAACTGTGGTGAGGGCTGGTAAATAAATATGTCCCATAAATGTGTAAAGGGAATCCTGTGGTTTATACTTGTTTTATACAATGAATAGGGAGCCATTTGTCCCTTGCGAGTTGTGCCTTATGTTTCAATCACGCTAGAAGACACAAGTCATATAATACATGCAAACTTGAAGGCATTTTCCACCTACTGATTGCATCAGTTAAAAGTAAATGGGGGTCATTTATCAACACTGGGCAAATTTGCCCATGGGCAGTAACCCATAGCAACCAATCAAATTGCTCCATTCATTATTCTATCTGCAGCTGGCTTTAAAAAGCGAATCACTGATTGGTTGCTACCCACAGGCAAATTTGCCCAATGTTGATAAATGAGCCCCAGTGAGGCTTAAAGAAGAAGAAAAGATAATATCATCGTGGTGCCACGTTGTGAGTCATACCACATTAATTCTAGTCAATTACTTGCTGGTACTCCTCTTCTAAAAGACACACCAGCCTTGGCCTTGCAACACCACCACCATCTTCTATTGGTCTTCAGTCAGCCTTGGGTCATTATCAAAAAAAATCCTACAGACTCTCCTATTTCTTCTTGGAACTGCTGTCTCTTTGCCTCCAGACTTCTTAAATGTATCTGCACAGGGATCATGTCTTCAGCAACTCCATATTTAGGGTAGGAGTACAGGTATGGGACATGTTATCCAGAATGCTCGAGACCTGGGGTTTTCGGATAACAGATCTTTCTCTAATTTGGATCTTCATACCTTAAGTCTACTTGAAAACCATGTAAACTTTAAATAAACCCAATAGGCTGGTTTTGCTTCCAATAAGGATTAATTATATCTTATTGGGGATCAAGTACAAGCTACTGTTTTATTATTACAGAGGAAAAGGAAATTATTTTTAAAAATTTGGATTATTTGGATAAAATGGCGTCTATGGGAGACGGCCTTTCCATCAGTATCAATACTGAGCCCAGTTCTGCCGAAATTTATTTTGGCCCTTTTCATTCATTTCTCCCTGGCTGCAATGGAGCTTAGTGAAAGAGACGCAAGTGCTTTTAATAAATGGTGGCTGCATTCATAAATGACCCTTATAGAGTTTACCAACCCTAGTACAGGTATGGGACCTGTTATCCAGAATTCTCTGGACCTGGGGTTTTCCATAATTTGGATCTTCATACCTTAAAGGGATTGTTCATCTTTATATCAACTTTTAGTATGACGAAGAAGAGAGTGAGATTATTAGAAAATTTGCATTTGGTTTTCTTTTTTGAGTTATTTAGCTTTTCATATGGCAGCTCACTGGTCTGCAATTTCAGAAATCTAGTTGCTATCATCCAAATTACTCTAGCAACCAAGCATTGATCTGAATGAGAGACTGGAATATGAATAGGAGATGCCTGAATAGAAAGAGGAGTAATAAAATGTACCAATAACAGTAAATACAGAGCATTTATTTTTTAGATGGGTCAGTGACCCCCATTTAAAAGCTGGAAAGAGTCAGAAGAAGAAGGCAAATAAGGACCAGTAACATCAAAAAATGAAATTGTTTTAAAGTAATAAAAATATAATGCAGTGTTGCCCTGCACTAGTAAAACTACTGTGTTTGCTTCAGAAACACTACTATTGTTTATATAAAGAAGCTGCTGTGTAGCCATGGGGGCAGCCATTCAAAGGAGAAAAGGCTCAGGTTACACAGCAGATAAGCTCTGCAGAACATAATGCTATCTGTTATCAATTATTTAACCTGTGCCATATAGCCGTTTTTCAATTTCCGCCATTGCTACTCAGCAGCTTGTTTATATGAACTATAGTAGTTTTCTGAAGCAAGCACATCAGTTTTACCAGTGCAGGGCAACACTACATGATATTTTCATTACTTTAAAACACTTTCAGTTTTTGGTGTTACTGTTCCTTTAAAAACCATAAAAAAATAAAAAACGAAGGCCAGTTTAAACGTTGCTTAGAATTGGTAATTCTATAACATATTAAAAGTTAACGTAAAGGTGAACCACCCCTTTAGAGGAGAAGGAAAATCTGTTTGCACTTGAGGGTGCCACATGTTAGACACCCCCAAGTGATTATATTGACTTACCTGAAACCCCGGGCCGGTGCTCCTATCAGCCGAAAACTGCACCGGCCCAGGGTTATACCAGTGAGAGATCTTCTTCCTGCTTCCTTTTTCTTCATGTGTTTGCGCCTGCGCAGTAGAGCAAAAAGTGGCTATTTCGTTCTACTGCGGATTTGTTTGCCTGGGGAAATGTGAAGAAAGAAGAACCAGAAGATCGATCCGTGGTGCTCACTAGAAAAACCCTAGGCCGGTGCAGTTTTCTGCCGATAGGAGCACCGGCCCGGGGTTTCAGGTAAGTCAATAGAATCACTTGGGGGTGCCTAACATTTGGCACCCCAAGTGCAAACAGACTTTCCTTATCTTAGTTGGGATCAAGTACAAGCTACTAATTTATTATTACAGAGAAAAAGGAAAATTGCTTTAAAAAATTTGGATTATTTGGATAAAACAGAGTCTATTGGAGATGGCCTTTCCGTAATTCTGAGTTTTCTGAATAACGGGTTTCCGGATAACAGATCCCATAGCTGTATAGGTTTTCTATATACATCTTCTCAAACTGAAGGCAAGTTTTAATCATTAACAAACCAGCTATAAAGTTCACGGAAGTAACATTCCGAGGATTTAGTTGTTGTTCCATTTGAAACTGCTTCGGTAAATGGCTTTATGTTTGTAGATTATGAAAGATGCAATTCATCTGAAAGCAATCAATAACAGAAGTATTCAAACCACCATTCGTCTCTTGAATTTCATTTTTTTTTTTATTATTTCTCCTTAGGAATCATTTTTATTAACACCGCCACCATTAGCCATACATCAAAGGCGCAAATAAAAAAAAAATGCAAGTATTTCAACTGCTCCGCTCAAAACAAAAGGATGAAATGAAAGGAAGATTGGAAGAGCGGGAGGAATGTTATCAGATACAACATAAACAAGAAAAGAGTTCTCTCTATTTGTACCCATTTCGACTCAAAGAAATTTACAAGTTCTTGATTTCGCAGAGAGAGAGAGAGACGGGATTTATTAATAATCAATTAGCCGAAGGGGAAATTTTTATATTATTTATTTTATATTATGTGAAAGAAAAAAAGAATTGATGCTTAATAACAAAAATAAAGAATGGGGAACAGGTAGAAACTCATTTGAACCCATTTCTTCTGAAACTTTCAAAACAATTTTACAAATATATAGATATGAACTTTTTTACTCATTTCATTTACTCTTTGAGGCTGCTTTATAAACCTTTGGAAAAAGTTTCCAGACTTTAGATTTTTTTTTTTCTCTGCTTAATGTCGGGATGAAAACATTTTAAAAATATATTAAAAAACGGTTTAAATCTAAAAAGTAACAAATACAGGAATAGGATCCATTAACCAGAAACTCCAATTACAGGAAGGCCATCTCCCATAGATTCCATTCTATCCAAATAAACCAAATGTTAAAAAATGAATTCCTTTTTCTCTGTAATAATAAAACAGTACAGGTATGGGACCTGTTATCCAGAATGCTCAAGACCTGGGGCGTTCCGGATAACGGATCTTTCTGTAATTTGAATCTTCCTACCTTAAGTCTACTAGAAAATCATGTGAACATTAAATAAACCCAATAGGCTGGATTCGCTTCCAATAAGGATTAATTATATCTTAGTTGGGATCAAGTACAAGCTACTGTTTTATTATTACAGAGAAAAAGGAAATCATTTTTAAAAATTTGGATTATTTGATTATAATGGGGTCTACCGGAGACAGTCTTTCCGTAATTTGGAGGTTTCTGGATAACGGATTTCCAGATAACGGATTCCATACCTGTACCTTATACAGCCCGGTATTTTGAAGGACTGCCCGGGTCAAAACCAGAAAGGTGGCAACCCCAATCCCCCACTACTAATGCTGTTTCTCGCATCAAACCCTTCTGTCTTGCTGCTCCTTATATTTGGAAGACCATTCCTGAATTTCTCCGGAGAGAATTCTCCCTCAATGCCTTCATTGACTCAAAGACGAGGTAGTTGGAGCACTTGCATAACACCTGAACTGAGAACTGGCACTTCCATGACAGTGTCACCCACTGTAACCTACAGTACTTAATATCCCCCCAATTTGTGTCTGTATGTTACCCTCTCATTTAGACTGTAAGCCCTACGGGGTAGGGTCCTCCATCCTTTTGTCTCCTTGACACTGAGCACTTAATCTGTAATTCTATTTTACATTTATGTGAATTGTATTTCTAATAATGCACGTATTGTTACTTTTTAATGCAGTGACCCCTTTGTTTGTTACTACTCATTTATTGATGAACTTGATTAGGGGTTCCCAAAAAAAGTGTATAGTAATCACTCACTGGAAGCCAGAACAAGGTGGACAAACAGTGCACATTCTCGCTTGTTGATCACCGCTGCGAAGCCTGGGACTGGAAGTAACATGGCCAAAAATGGCAGCTGCCAACCCAGACGTCTTCAATGATCACTCAGCAAGTCCAGTTGTTTTAGAATTACCCATACTAGATACTGTATATCATGGCCTGGATGAATGAAAATTGTCATAGTCATTTTAACAATGATATTTATATGCAGATGATCAGACTTTGCTGGTGGTGTCCTGTGTCAGTTGCAGGAGATGGTGACTTGGTTGTTATCCAGATTATTTCCTCCAGAGAGAACAAGAGGCAGTAAAAATGAAGGTCTAAATGCCACAAGAGAGATCAACTGGTCCAACAACTTAAAACAAAATAAACAATGGCTCTCTTTGAACCTGTTTTTACCTTTATTTTCCCTGTTACCTGTAAGCATGGAGGTCCCGATAAACATTTCTGTAGATTTATCTACCAGCAGCGCTGCCATACTGCTTAATTAACTACTCTCAGGAATTCTCCATGGCAGGAATCTTATATGAACATACAGTTGCTCCTGTTTTTAGAGAGTAACCCATGAAAGGTAACAATATGGCAGCACATATATATGTGTAAATGCAGTAAAGAGAAGGTGTGGATTAGACATTTGGTGTGCCCATGACCAACACTTTCTGAATAGCATTTATTTCCATAACCATTTACATAGTAACATAGTAAGTTAGGTTGAAAAAAGACACGTCCATCAAGTTCAACCTTTTAACTTTTTTTAACCTGCCTATCTGCTAGTTGATCCAGAGGAAGGCAAAAAAAAACCATCTGTTTTATTGTTATATTTATTATATTCTTGTATTTAACCTTTAATATATGCGCCAAGCCCATATCTGCTGCGGCATCAAGATATTATTTTTCTGTATGGTTCTGGCCCCTAGTGGCCCCCAATGCGTATTCTTGCTATATAGGGCCTCTGTAGTATGACTGGCAACTGTCCCAGTTATTTGGAAGGTCCTACGTTACACTAAGCTCTATTATATACAAACTCAGTGCAGCAAGAGATTTCCTCGTCATGGATAAGCAGCCATATACCAAAGCTTGTCCTATAAGAGATGGCCCATAAGAATATGGTCTATAAGGGCCATCCTTAGGATTAGTAAAAAGTTATGAAGCTGCTATAAGTTTTGCACAGTTATTGTAGTTATTAGTTTAGCTGGACCTCTGTTCCCAATATCTCCAGATCCCATCAATAGTCAGTTAGATCCCAAGTGGTTGTTTGGGGCAGAGACACACGCTTAGATTCGGGGAGATTAGTTGCCTGGCAACAAATCATCCCTTCTTCGGGCGCAAATTGTCTCCCCGCCGGCTAGAATGTAAATCGCCAGTGAGATGGCACTCGGGTTGCCTCGTTTTCCGAAGTCGCCCAAGTTGCGTCAAGAGGAAACTTGGGGCAATTTATGAAGACAAAGAGCTCCAAGTGCCATCTCGCCATCGATTTCGATTCTAGCCGGCGGGGAGGCAGTTCTCAGATCTGAACTGGTTCCTGTGTGTGTGCATTGCTGCTCATCCCTGATAATGGCTCCATTCATGTGGCCCCTTAGGTGCTGAGATCTGCCTCAGCCAGACCTGGGAGATCCTGATCCTTTGCATATGTGAGAGTGCAGGGTGGAGGTGCAAGGGAGCTTTATAATGTATTCCTGGCAGCAACCAGGAATTAAAGGAGAAGTAAAGTGACTTTGCAACAATAGACTCCCTATACAGGCCCCTGGGCCCAACTGTATGGACCAGACTCCAAAGAATGACCCTACTCCCCCAGTAGCCCTGCTCCATGCAATGGAAGAGTGAGGCAGCTTGCATGCCATTTATAAGTTAGTGCAAGTTGTGTGCCCATAATCTGACACAGGTTGTGTCTAGAAGTCCACACAAAATTTTGTGTTGACTTGCAGAGGACTTTGTGGATGTAAATGATTATAATAGCGTCCAGGATATAAAAGGGAAACACTGACTTGTGCAGGGGTTTTCTCTTGCCATGAGGGGCCCAGTAACTAACAGCACAAAGAGGGGCCCAGAGATCTGAACCCATGTTGAATTGTTATAATATTAATCATCATTAGTATTCTCATTATACAGTTATAAATCTTTTTGTTTTGCCTGAAACCGAAGCCGACTATAATGCAAAGTCATTTTAAGGACAAGTAAAAATAAATAAATAAAGTGACCGTTTTGGCTTTAGTAATGATTTAGATAAAATGGCAGAGACCCGAGCCAAACGCTGGAGTTGGCAGGGCCATTAGTTTGCTTTTCTCAGGTAAATTCAGTCCAAAAATGTAATTTTTGTTTTCTCCTTTCTTTTTTTTTTTTTTTTTTTTTTGGCTTAGTGGAAAACGAGTCTCTTCATTGCTGAGAGCAAGGGGCAAAGAATGAGAGAAAGTGCGTTATTAGGAAGCCTAAGAGTGCCATCTCCTGGGCAAACTGACGAGTGCCGGACAAAATATTAACCAATGTTGTGCCTCGGCGGCGGATGTGGTTTATAATTTAGGTTTTCATCAAAAAAAAGTTGTGGGTTAAAGAGTTAGAAGCTAAGCCTTTGTACAAACAGCAATTGCTGAGATTTTCTGCAATACAAACACAAATTGCTATTATTATTATTACTAATAATATGTATTGAAAAAGCACCAACAAATTCTTCAGCGATGTACAATAAATGGGCTTAAACATTGCACATACAGAATTACTTACAAAGCAACCAATAACCAATACAGGGGGTGAAGAGGGACCTGGCCAAAAGAGCTAACAATCTAAAACACAGCTAAAACACGTTGACCTCTTTGAGAATAATGTAGATAAAAGGGAAAGATGCTAAATTTATTGAGACTGTGCAAGAAATTCTGGCAGTTTTTCTTTAGTTGGGCTTGGCAGCCTTTTTAACTTTGACCATGGTCCTTCCTCCACTAGAATGTAAGTTCTTGTGAGCATATCTGTCATATCTCTCGCTCTCTATTGAGTTCTAATGTTTCTAATAGTTACATTGATTATTATTATCCTTCATTTTGACCAGTGATTCCCAACCAGTGGATCATGAGCAACATGTTTCTCACCAACCCTCGGATGTTTCTCTCAGTGACCTCAAAGCAGGAGCTTATTTTTTATATCTTTTTTTGGGGGCAAATTTTGGTTGCATAAAAAACAGGCGTACTTCCAAAATGAGCCTCCTGCAGGCTGCCAGTCTATAAATGGGCTACCAAATAGCCAATCACAACACAATTTCTTTTATGCTTATGTTGCTCCCCAACATTTTTACATTTGAATCTGGCTCACAGGAAAAAAAGGTTGGGGATCTCTGATATAGAGAGTTCCTAGCCAAGTCAAGGAAGCCAGTGTACTACAGATTAACAGATTCTCCAAAAACAACTGATGAGTTACCAGGGGCTTCACTGCCCCTCCCAAAACAGAATATTTCTAAGTTCCCCAACCCATGTCCCCCAGGCACACATGAGGCTGTAAGAATGTTTGTGCAGGGACACAGGGCAAATAATGCCACTTTTTGTACTTTCTGGGTCCCTTGCCCCCTTATCATTCAGTCAATGAGTTCTTCACTTTGCAATAAAATGCTGCAAAGTGTAACTGTCGCCTACTTGCACTACTGTCACCATTATGCCATACTGTTGCCATCATGCCTTACAATACATGCTTTCTACCTATTGCTGCTGCTGCTCTTATTTGGAGCTCCGGACAGAATAAAAGCCAGACAGCAGGTAGAAGGGAGAGTGAAAGGCAAAACTAAAGTTGCATAGTGCTGCTGTACATGGGAAACTCTCCTGAATAAACGATGGTTCCAGGTAGTGATGTGTGGGTTAACCCAAAATCTTCGGTGACCCACAGGTTGACCACTGCTTGGACGGGTACAGGTTAAAATTAGGCTGACCATTGCAGGTTAGTTGGAGAAGTACACTCCTCTGCTCTGACAATTCCCTGTCTTGGAACCAAAGGTGGGTAAAGAAGTCGTGTACAGAATGAGAAACAGGTATTGGTCAGGTGTGGGTCCTACAATGGCAACATGTTGCGGATTAAGGGTTGAGTGCGGGTTAAGGTTTTGCAGTTTACGGATGAGTTTTGCAGGCTAGGGTTGGGTGCAGGTTAAGTTTTTGCAGGTTAGGGTTGGGTGCAGGTTACGGTTTTGCAGGTTAGGGTTGGGTACAGGTTAAGGTTTTGAAGGTTAGGGTTGAGTGCGGCTTGAGTTTTTCTGATCTGCACATCATTTACGAAAACCCTAGACAGAAGTGAACTAAGGGACACAAGAGTAGCACTTCCATCCAGAGTCTGAATCTCATTCTGGATAAGTAGGGGGTGAGCAGCATTGTGCGCATGGAGCAGCTACGGGTCTCCTCCAGCAATAAATCCAAGCTGGAAGGTTGGGCACAGAGTGCAGAAAAATGGCCATTAAGGAGTGCCATTTCCCTGGCACACAGAGCACCAGATACTTACCTACTTGCACATGTTATCTTTTAGTACATGGGCAAAACCCTACAACAGCTTTATATATTCTTTCAATATAAAGGTTGTTCTGGGGCTTTAGTTCACCTTTAAATGCATCCATCCAGTTAGCATGAACCGCGTTCATGAACAAAAACCAAAAGATGTCCATCTTTCAGCAGCAAAAATATGAAAGTACAGTGATCTAAATACGGAGCAGAAGAAAAGCTGCGTGATGAAAGCATAAAGCGCATACATGATTGTCCTCCGTTAAATCACATCATAATAATAATAATGTAGCTATTCAATTATTGCGCCGTTATTGCAATTTAATTGTTTATAAACACAGTTCTGCCTCGATCATTTACACTGCCGAGCGGGCCTAATATTCCATTATCAATAGTCCTTGTAATGAAAACAGTAAGGAGGCAGATTACAGGGACCATTATATCAAACGATTGGGCTAATTCCTTCGCTGGCATGTACAAAGAGCTCGTGCCCTTAGGGTGGACTTTGCACAGTTTCGTTTCAACTAAGTACTAGAAGCGATCCTTTCTCCCCTCTAATTGTCTTTTGTTTAATGAATAAAGACACAATGGAAGCCATAGCGAGCGCACAAAGAAAGCCCTATTACTAATTAGCAGCAATATTGATAATTCTCTCTCTTTTTCTCTTAAGCTAAAGATGAGCGGGCCCGGTGATTTGTAAGGGATCTATAAAGTCCATAAGAGTTATGGTTATAATATCCATAATCCTGCCCATCATGGCCGGGCTAATAGCCGGTTCCTTAGATGAGATGTGGAGCGTGGATCAGAGTCTCCAGATGCAGGGCACACGATAACAAGCCAGTAATTGACCCAGATTCAGTTCAGCACCTGGGAGACAGACACATAACCTATATCTGGAGCACATTTCAAAGCGCTGCATCACTCTGCTGAAACAAAGGATTGTGCTCAAGTCCTAGGCTAATGAAACAGAGGCTAGGGCCACTATATTCTTACTTCCCATTGTATATGTCCAGTAGAAATATTAAGACTTTTACCTCTATTATTATTTTACTTCTGCCCTCCCCCTTTTGATAGTGTAGGAGCTTGTGCTTTTAGCACTCCCCTGTTTGCCCCAACATTCCTTATCTGTTTCCCGTTCCCATAGACCTCCAGCTGTGTTATAGTCTCTAAGAAAAAGTAGATAGATGCATATACAGGTAGGGGATCTTTTATCCAGAATGCTTGGGACCTGGAGTTTTCCGAATAACAGATCTTTCCACAATTTGGATCTTCATACCTTAAGTCTACTAGAAAATCATGTAAACATTATATATAATAAACCCAATATGCTGGTTTTGCTTCCAATAAGGATTAATTATATCTTAGTTGGGATCGAATACAATGTACTGTTTTATTATTACAGAGAATAAGGAACTCATTTTACATAAAATTTTGGATAACAGATTTCCGGATAACAGATCCCATTCCTGTATTATATATATATATATATATATATATATTAGGGATGCACCGAATCCAGGATTCGGTTCGGGATTCGGCCTTTTTCAGCAGGATTCGGAGTCACAAAACAAGTAAAAAATGTTTTCCCCTTCCCACCCCTAGTTTGCATATGCAAATTAGGATTCGGATTAGGTTCGGTATTCGGCCGGATCTTTCGTGAAGGATTGCGGGTTTCGTCCGAATTTCAAAATAGTGGATTCAGTGCATCCCTAAAATATATATATATATATATATATATATATATATATATAAATGTGCCCCTCCTAGGTTCAAGCCCTTTGAGGAAACAAAGTTAGCAACCCTTTGCCAACCAGATCCCTCTCCCTCTCACCCTCTTACCTTTGCTGCACTACAGGGGGCTTTGCTAGTAAAGTGCCTTCTCACCTTTTCTTGTGGCAGAAGACACTCTGTTTTAATCCCTGGACAAAATGAGGGTAAAAGTATTATCCCCTGCCCTACTTTCATCTAAAAAAAAGAAGTCCAAACAACTTTAAATTTCCCGCCAAATGCAAATTAACCTGAGCGCAAGATCTCTAGCGAATTTTCGCTAGGCAGAAATGAACGCTACCGCATCTTTGAAATGCTCGCATTACCGAAGTACCGTTATCGAACAGTTGCCAGTGTTCGGCGCCCAGTACGAAACTACGCATGTTAGTGAATTGGCGTTGTCTGAGTGAATTTTCGTCTGGCAAAGTGTTGCACTGGGTGTGAAGTGGACGCTTGCAAATATTCGCTGGTTAGTTAATCTGCCCCCATGCCTCCAACTACATCCCATGGACTTTGCTGGTACACGGCACCACACAGCAGTTGAGATTCTTCTGTATTTATACAAGGGCTGCAACAATCTTGAAAAAAGACCAGAGAGTTATGAATAGGGTTGCCACTTTTTAAAAAAATCTTCACCAGCAGGTGGAGGGGTTGTGACGCTAAAGGGGGTGGGTCCATGATGCACTATTGGATGGGCAGGTTGTGATGTCAAAGGGGGCGGAGCCAATGCGCTCGTTTGGCAGGAAGCCCAGGAAAAAAGGTTAATTTTGAGCCGGCTGGGGGCAGGCAACAGCCTTTTTTTAGGTGTATTACAAATTTACCGGCAGCTACATTGCCGGTAAATTTGTAATACCGGCCCCAGCCTTGGCTGGTGTTGTACCGGCTAGGCCAGTAAAAATACCGGCCGGGTGGCAACACTAGTTATGGAATGTTGCTGCTGCCCAGGCAGTGTCAGACTGGCCCACAGGGATACCAGGAAAACTCCCGGTGGGGTTCAGTGGGCCCTCATGCTGCTCCAACATTTGGCCTATTTCTATGAGAACAAAAAGGCTAATTGATGGAATAATAGATTATAGTATTATAGTAATGAGTGGGCCCCTGGTGTAAAGTTTTTTGGTGGGCCCCTGGTGTCCCAATCCGACACTGTGCCAAGGTCACAGCCCTTGTCTAAATAAAGGCCCTTTAAAGGAGAACATTGTCTGCTGTGCTTTCTACTACCAAAGTCTTTGTATGTACCAGGGGATATGGTCGCTGGCACCGTGTGATGTGCACCAAAGTTCAAGATTAAATATATGGTGGGTGCTGACAACTTGTACAGATTTGCATTCCCGCTCCACCCCAGTCCAGTGTATAAATCTGAGTGACCACCAGAAGAGCCAGGAGTTGTGAGCTTTGAGTAATAGCGTAAGTAATAGTGATAGCATTTTCAGGTTGGACTCCTGGGTGTCAGGTTTATTTAATACAGACAAGGCCTAATTTTTTAGAGTTTACTGAATAAAATATTTCAGCTTAATGCCGAGTGAAGCCATGAGATTTTCCTGCTCCTAAAAGTACTTCTGAAAGTTTTATCAGCACATCAGTAGGGGATCGGACATTCTGAAAGATTCAGTGTCAAAGGAACTGAAATTCCATGTTAAAAAAGGCCAAATATTTTTTCAAGTTTTGCCTTAAATATTTAGGTTTTCGATTATTCCGAGCCATGTAGAGCTTGAGATAGACGTACCTTCTGTAGTCTTTGTTCTTATTACAATAACCAGCACTGAAGGATATTTAGAAGAAAAAAAAGCCCCTTTCAGATCTGCACCTCTTCCCTTCCAGTCGAAAAACGAATATACGTGTGGGTGGGTGTGAATTTGGTCAGTGATTGCAGCTTTCTTAACAATTCTCAAGGGAAAGGCAAAACACACAGCTCCGAGCATCACATTAAAACTTAATGAACAATAAAATTAAGATGATATGTGACTTTCATTTGGTGCAAAAAAAGTTTGTTGTTGTTCAAATCCTAAAATATTAACCAAATGATCGGAAACTCAGGTTTGTTTTCTCCTTTTTGTAAAGCTACACACTTCCAGTAAAATGACAAGAAATTTGAAGCAGATCACAAATGTATTCTGTGTGACATTTCTGAAATATTGATGGGTGACAACATGTCAATAAGACAAGCCTTCTGATGAATACAAATTCCATGGGTGCTGCCCCCAATGTATTGTATTTTGTCTTTCTTCCTGTCACTTGCAGAAGAAAATAATCAGTATAGTAACAAGCTACAAGGTATGTTCTTAGATGACACAAGGAGTTTTGGGATTGGCTTGCAGAACAACATCTTCACTTTGTTGGACCATGAATAAGAAGCTTCTACAGCTTAACATACGCACACAGATAATGGCCGCCATTAAGGCATCAGTCACTTGTTGTGGTTCATCCAAATATATCTCAAAAACTCAACCCATACCTGACATTAACCATCAAAATGTCATTGTAGGACCCTCACCTGACATGTACCTCATCTCACTCTTTACACTACTTCTGTTTGTGCCTCTTGTTTTAAGACAGGGATTCTTCTGGAGCAGTGTATGAGTGTACTAACGCAGCCTGACCCAGGGCTGCCATTAAAAATCACAGGACCCCACTCACCCCAGATACCGCCCATATCACAGTTGAAAGACCACAAAGACATCAGCGCTAGAAATGGTAAACCCCCACACACACAAAAGTTATAAAAAGCCATTGATGGTCACGGCCCGCTATAAGTTTAAAAAAAAAACATTGGCGCCAGGGCACCCATAAAAGTTTTTTTTAAATTATTAGTGGTCAGGGCCCCCCAAAAATTACAGAAAATGTTGGCACCAGGGCCCCCCCTTACAAGTTAAAAAAAACATTGGGGCCCCAGAGAACATTTTTTTAAAAAAACATTGGTGGCAGGGGTCTATTAAGTATTAAAATAATACATTGGTGATCAGGGGTTTAATTTTTTTTTAAAAAACACACATTGGTATATAGTAGAATTGAACTTATGGCTTCAGGACTTCAAGTTCTGGTCTTTTCGTGACTTCGAGTCTTTTCATGGCTTCAGTAATTCAAGGTTTCCTCTTCAAGTTCGGGTCTTTTCGTGACTTCAGGTCTTTTCGCGGCTTCAGGACTTCAGCAGTTCGGGACACCAGCTTTTCGGGACTTCAGGACTGTGGAAGAGGCGGCACGGCTTTGGCGCTGTCAAGGGGGCCCCGCTATTTCCAAAAGTGCAGCACAGCGAGGCCCTCCCCCTTTAGGCCCAGGCCTGGTACAGGCATACCCCTTGTGCCCCCCTGATGGCGGCCCTGCCCACGCCCAACCCTAAATGGCAATAGATGGCCAAATTTCAACCCAAACCCACCCAAATGTGATCAACCCATGGGCCATCATGGGTTTAAGATCAACCTGCACATCACTACACAAGTCTTAGGCATTCTTCTAAACTTAAATGTTAAGATGAACACCTTTGGGAACATTATGGTTAGCAATATATAACTTTACTGTGACTAGCTCTTTATTTTATACACTTATATCGTAATATTGTGTTCTCCCACCATCCAGGAATATTTATTGCTATAGTAGGGTTAATAACACCAAATATATACCTCCCTGGCACCATTAAGACAATCATTAATTGTTACATAATAAAATTGCACTCATATGAATTATCCCCTAAGGCCAGGACTGCTGAGACACATACCTTGACCCATCAAGGCCCCAACAGTAACTGGCTCCAAAAAGTAAAGTTCCAGGCTTAGGCTTGTTGGGGGTGAGTAGGTTGATGTGCCAGTAAGTGAGTCCATGATGATGTTAGAGATGATGCTACAGCAGAAAAATAGGCAGCAATGTCAAGTTTCTCACTTCAGTCATCACTTAACTGGTTGGTGTCTAGCGCTGGCTATGAGCCAACATTAGTCTTCAAGGCAAGACTGTAGCATTTCTCAGAAAATGTGCCAGCTTATAGTGGTCTCGCTGAAGCCTTTGAGATACCATTGTGACATATCAACACTATAAGAATTCCTTCCACTTGGCCTGTCTCCTAAAAACAAAACATGAAACCAAAACATTTGGTTGCTACCCAGTGATGGAACAGCTTCATGCTCCTAAACATATTTATCTACAAAATGATATCACAACTGCCATGGTGTAAATTATAACTGCATCTGCACAAAAACTTAAGCTCAACGTAAACAACTTCATTCTCGGAGGAGTAGCTTTCCAAATCACAGCTTTTATCCAAAATCAGAGGAGAAACAGATTCACAGAACAACACGAAGACCTTGAAACAAACTCCTTGAATACAGACTCCAGGTACCAATAGCTGTCACTTAAAAGAGCCAGCTTGACATTCAACTACATATTGCTTTCATTTGAGATGGATATTTTGTAAACTCATAAATACTTTTCCAGTCTTTCCAGAATATTCAGCATTTCAGAACTAGGTGCCGTTTATATGAAAGTTTTCTTATGCCCTGGTAAAATTATGATTTTTCATCAAGTATTGCCCTGCTGAGCTTTAGAGCAGCAAACTATGGGAGCCCCATAATAAACCAATTAAAGTCACCTCAAAAAGTGCTAAAAGGAAATATTCTATAGAACCCACTGCTAAGTCCAGTATGACAATTAGAATATGGCAGGTCTTGTTTACAAACCACCAGGCATGGAGCAAATTGCAATGTCTTTTTATACTTTGCAACCTGCCCTAGGTTTGAGTTTTAATTTGCAGCTCTTTCTTCTCCCAGAATAGAGGACAATGACCTGCATCTTCATTTGCATACAGCACTGTCTGTGGTCAGCAGCACAATATTCATAATGAGTGAATAGAACCTAAGTAAGCAAGAACCCCTTAGGGTTCCGGCACATGCACTTTGTAAATGAAGCCTGGCACACACTTTGTGCCTGAAAAAGAAATGTCCGTTATCTATAACCTTGTTAGGAGCTACATTATACCTGACCAAATGCTGGACCGCAATGCAAGGGGGCTTGAACCTTGGGCCTAATTCATGTCCTTTCATTTCAGATTATGCTGCTGGGCATCGTTAAGTTGATATAGAACAAAAGAAGGCCAAAAATTTCAATCTTCTCTAGGGTCTGTCAAGAATTCGATTCACCACAGTCATTGCAAGGTTTGCAACACAAGCATGAAAAAAGTTCCTATGTCTGCTGTAGTTCTTCATGAAGTTGCGGACATCCCACTGACTGTGGAATGTCTATGGCACCACCACCAATCAGCAGAAGGTCAGGTATGGAACCTGTTATCTAGAATGCTCAGAACCAAGGGGTTTCCAGAAGAGATGTTTGTACCCAATCTGACCTGACAAGCCTCCTCTATTCATAGACCCACACCCACCCATCTCTGGTGTCCTGAAGAAGCTGCTGGAGGTGGAAATGAGGCACAGTAAGCTTTCAGGCAGGGAGGGTGGAAGGAAAAGCTTGGCCCAAACCTGCCCATGACCCTCAAATCTTGTGTGGTAGTCAGCCTGAACCTGCTCAACCTGCAAGTATTGCAGGCTTCATTCCAGCCTGCACATTACTATTTTCCGGTTAAGGGGTCTTTCCATAATTTGAATCACTATTCTTTAAAGGACTAGTAGCATCAAAAAATTTCTTAAAAAAGTCATTAGTATACATTGAAAACAAAACACCAAGACAAATTAAACTTTAAAATCGCAAAGCCTTAATTAAGAAATAACTTACCGAAACTCCTCTTCAGAAAAGGCGACAGGGCGACGATCCAACGTTTGGCACTTGATTTCTCCTACCTGGCTATCTCCTATAATGAAGGCAGGGAGGAGAAATCGAGCGCCGTAGGATGGATTGCCTGAACGCTTTCTGAAGAGGAGCGCAAAGTAAGTTATTTCTTAATAAAGACTTTGCTATTTTAAAGTTTAATTTGGCTTGGTGTTTTTTATCTCAATGTATACTAATGGATTTTTTAAAAATAAATTTTGATCCTTTAAGTCAAACCTTAAACATTGAATAAACCCAATCACAGATAACAGATCCTATATCTGTACTGCCACATAAACAACCTGCAAGACCTGGAAAGAGTCAGGAGGGGTGGTAAGCAATATGGAGAATAGTAGCTTGAAATAATTATGGCTCATTTAAAAATATAACTCTCATTTGAACAACAATCTGCCAATAAAGAATTCCCAGCAAACTGAAAGATGTGCAAAATGAGCCTCCGTAAGAATTCCACTTCATTCCGCGCCTTTGCCTTGTAAAATCGGCTTCGCTGCCTTCCCTTGCCGAGACATCATCCGTCATATCATGGTAATAACATTTGTAACTGTTGCTCTCACACTGTTGCCACGATTTACCTAGTCTAATAGACAATGTAAATATGTAAAGGCACATATACATCTTCATTATAAAAGCCGCCGTCTGAGTCATGGGCCTCTGGGGGCAGCTCAATTCATTTTTATACAATTTGCCTGGTGTACAGTGCAGATGGCTTCTATTAAGTAAAATATCTCTTTGATTGCAAATTTTTATTTTTCATGATTCAGTTCGTTTTGGAAATATGGTCCGTTACATTATCCTTTTTTTCTGTTCTTTTTTTTTTTTTTAATTTAATTTCCTTCAAATGGTCGACATCAATGCCTAAAACTCTCTTTTCCCCTTTCTAATAAAATAGCAATTCTGACAACATGCTGAGAATTTTGTGGGTCTTTTAAAGTCAATGATGCTTTGCTCCGAAGATTGTTTTTAACCAGTTGTTCGGCAAAGTGAGCGGGGGGGGAGGGATCGACCGGTTTGTTGATCTATATAAAAAAAAAAAAGGCAATTTATGGCAGGTTATTTATATCAGCAAAACCAGCCCTGAGTCGTGATTGCTTCAAAACATGGGCTAATTTATCACCGAGTTAGAAGAGTGTACTGTCCTGAAAGCCTATAAAGGCAAAATGATCTCAATTGAAAGAATAAAATTGCTTATAAAAAAAATTAAATGCGCATAATGATACCTTGCTAGGAAGAGAAAGCAGGTCTTTTCCCCACATTTCCGCAGCATTGTGCTAATAATGCCTTAATGACACACGTTTCTACAGCCGCTCTATAGCCCTTTAAAATAATAAGAAAAACATTCAATCTACATTTCACTGATTTTATTTAAGCACTTAGGTGCGACGGAGCCGGAGACAAAAGAAGATGCTCTTCATTTCTGGTATTAAATATGCTAATGTAATCTGAGCAGCAATCAGATCAGGAATGGAAGGTACGGCCCAAGTTAGAGAAATGTCCAAAAGCTATTAACAAATTGAAATCGGAATATTACACGGATTGCATATGACTGTGTTTCTTAATCAGTAGAATTGCTGGCTGGCGATGATGAAGGGCTGAAGGGTACAGGTATGGGACCTGTTATCCGGAATTCTCTGGACCTTGAGTTTTTCTGATAAAGGATCTTTCTGTAATGTGGATCTTCATACTTTAAGTCTACTTAAAAATAATGTAGACATTAAATAACCCCAATAGGAGTGTTTTGCTTCAAAAAAAACAATTCATTTTATCTAAGTTTGGATCATGTAATAAGTACTGTTTTTATTATTACAGGGAATTATTTGAATAAAATGGAGTCTATGGGAGATGGCCTTCCCATAACTGATAACTGATACCAAACCTGTAATAGGATAATAATGAAATATTGGTTTTCTAGCATTCACACAGGGTCGGACTGGGGGGTCTGGGGCCCACTGGGGCTGCTATCTCAGGGGCCTCCCTCCGACCCTGCCCCTACTACAAAGCCCTCTTTGGTACCCGCACGCATGCTCGTACCTGCCCCCGCCAGTGTGTGCTCGTGCCCGCCCCCCGCCTGCGTGTGTGACCTAAACAAAGTGCGACCAGGAAAGCAGGAGAAGTCTTTTCGGGCAGCAGTGACAGGGAGCAGGTCTGGGCCGGCGTGGTCCACGAGCTCCGGGGCCCACCGGGTCTGACCCTGCATTCACAGAAGCTGTTCACTAGAATAAACAGAAATGCTGTATTTATTTAATTTTCTTTATTGGAAAACACTCCTCACTGAATATACACTGTATAATGAAAAGAGGTTTCAAAAATTAATCCACACCCACCTATCAATGCTCACAAAACACAGGATTGATGGCAGGAGATTTGTGGTTTCTCCACTGACCTACTTTGTATTTACACTGGAGGAGATACCCCAAAGGGTTGGCTACACGCTGTCCAGTGTTGGACCAGGGAATAAGGGTCCCACCGGGGCTGCGACACCAAGGGCCTTGCTCGTAACCACCAGAGGCCTCCCTCCTCTCAACGTCCACTCCCCTACGCATGCATCATATTCAATTTTTTAAGAGCATCCACCAAGGAGGAGCCCAGAGCCCTTTGCCCTGCTTTCCCTGGTTTCTCTCTTCTCAGTGCCCCATGGTGGTCCATACCCCAGGTTTCCACACAAGCCTGACCGTACGCTCAAAGCCATAAAATCTGGACAATGAGTCTGCAAGTATATTCTTAACACTTGATATGTGGGTGGATCTAAAGAGTGCAGTGTCGGACTGGCCCACAGGGATACCAGGAAAACTACCGATGGGCCCAGGTGTCAGGGGGCCCTCCTGCTTCAAAATATTTGGCATATTTCATGGGCATTACCTATTTCTATGAGAACAAAGAGACTAAATAGATTGAATAAGAGATTATAGTATGTAAAGAAAAGAGACTAGCAGAATAGAGGTTGCGTGAGGAGAGGAATTATAATAGTACTGAGAGTGGGCCCCTAATTTAAGGTCTTTTGGTGGGCCCCTAGTCTAAGATTTTTGGGTGGGCCCCTGGTGTCCCAGTGCGACACTGAAAGAGTAGGTTGATTTCTAAACAGATCCATACAAGTTGCCTAAATGATTTGATTACTAGGGTGAAAGATGCTGATCAAATGCATAATGCCTGCACTACGTTCATATTTGCCAAATAAGCCTCCACTATTCCATTGTGCTAACTATTCATATAAATGTCCTCTAATGTACTTGTAAAGTGTCATGTCACCTCACAAGCACCTTTTTTTCCAGAGAAAACAACCCCAACCTTGACAGTCTACATCCTCGTGTCTGCTGAGAGGATCTGCTGGACATCTTTACACCTGCCTTCTGACTATCTTATTCACAGTTCAATTGTAGCTACGATTTAAAGCCAAGACCTCTTTATTCCAGCTTGCTTTTCCGAAAGCACCTGGCAGGCACAGTTCTTAAAATCCTTTGCCATCTAGGGGGTGCAGTGGAAAACCCATGAAGATGATGGCCTCCAGTTCCCAGGATAATTTAGCTTGATAACCAGGCTCATTCATGTACGCAAGTGCAAATACAAAGTGCAAAATTGCACATTGACACAAAAGATACTTGTGCCAAACACACTCCTTGCTCTTATCTGTGGGGTAAGCCACAGCCCCTGACCTGGCTGCTATGATGATTATTGTGAAAGTGCCTTCATTGACGCAAGAGAACCCTGAAATTACCGGCATCCATTAAAGGGGAGGGTTCCAATAGTGTACTACTGACTTGCACCAAGCCAGCTGCATGCAACTGCCATAATTAACTGCATGAAACATTGTAAGACCAATCATGCAGAAATTGTGTCCATCTGAGCTTGACCAAATTTGGCATATATTTTGGTTCGGGATTCTGCCTTTTTCAGCCGGATTTGGATTTGGCCGAATCCTTCTGCCTGGCCGAACTGAATGCGAATCCTAACTTGCATATGCAAATTAGGGGCAGGGAGGGAAATCGCTTGACTTTTTGTCGCAAAACAAGGAAGTAAAAAATATTTTCCCATTCCCACTCCTAATTTGCATATGCAAATGCAAATTAGGATTCGGCCGAATCTTCCGCAAAGGATTCAGGGGTTCGGCTGAATCCAAAATAGTGGATTAAGTGCATCCCTAATTTTGGTGCATCTTCTGAAACTGAGACAAACACAAATGAGTCGGTGGCCCCTTTAACATGCCATCCATCGGCACATAAAGGTTTAAATAAATAAATGCATATGTCTTGTGTTCTTAGATTTGAATGAATACATTTATAGCTCAGAGTGCCCGGCCAGCATACACGACCACTTGCAAACATATTACATTTAGATTTTTTTTTTCTCCTCCAAACACCAGGAAATCCTCTGAGACCCAGGATCACCTTGATTCTCAGAGCTTGTCTTCTGTCATCTATTCTTCATTACACAACAGATGACCTATCAGATATTCTTCTTTCTCTTCAACAGATTTGCCATTGCCAACCTTCAATAAGAATAAAGCCCCAAATCCTTTTTATCTTTATTCTGCCGCTGTTTCCAACCTTTCTATTTTTTTTCCTTCTAAAGATCTTTTGCCAAGAACTCTTTTCCCCTTTACCCAGTGGAACAAGCAATGTCTTCTTAACTGACAATTCTGACTTTTTGCTGCTTGTGATTTTTCTAAACCGTGACAACTACTTGCATGAAGACACAGTAAAACCTTTTCAGAAAGAGTCTGCCGTAAGCGAAGCCCACTGAGACACACGTTGCAATGGGGGGGAGGATGCGGAAAACAATTCTCTCTTGCATTCATTTGCCACAGATAAATATCACTTTTTCTGTACGACCTGTATTTCCCGTTGTTTAAAGAGAATCATATTCTGTAGATGACAAATAGAACTTTTCTGGAAAATGAAGCCTGATGGGGTTTATTATTTCTTCCTCTGTTGTATAATGAGTTTACGGCTTAACCACATAAGTGCTGGAAACATATCAGCTGGTTTTAGGCTGGTTATTTAACTGCTCTAAAGCTTAAGGGCAGAGACAAGCTTCTATTTCCGGAGATTAGTCGCCCAGTGACAAATCGATTCTTCTTCGGGCGACTAATCTCCCCTAACTGCCTTCCCACTTGCTAGATTGTAAAATGCTTCGCTTTCCAAAGTCACAAGGAAACTTTGGGCGACTTCGGAAAGCCGAAGCGTTCCGAGTGCCATCCTGCCGGCGATTTACATTCTAGTCGGCAGGAAGGCAGTTCAGGGAGATTAGTCGCCCGAAGAAGAAGCGATTTGTGACTGGGCGACTAATCTCCGGAAATAGCAGCGTGTGTTTCTGCCCTTAGGGTTATGAGACATGTTGATCCTGTTGGGTCATTTGTGTATGAGTGGGAAACACTGCGAGGGGATATCTCTTAAAACGCACTTCTTTCGAGAAGCCTACCCTCACTCTGCTTAACTACCAAACGCAACACCACATACAGTACAACATTTCTCCCCCACTTAATTCGATCTTGCCCACTCCCACACCTTGTGTATTACTCCCTTCCCTTTAGACTGTATGCCTATGCATAGGGCCTTCCTCACCTTTTGTACCTGTATTGATTGTGATGTATGTAACTCCACATGTTCTATGTATATAATTCATGTGATTTAGTTGTATAATCACATTTACTTTACAGTGCTACGCAATATGTTGGCGCTATATAAATACATGTTAATAATAATAATAACATATGGGGGCCTACTGGGGATGAATTATTTTGGCTTGTTTCGCTTTGAAAAAAAAATGCTCATAGAAATTTGCATGGGCTTGAAAATTTTGAAAAAGTGTCACACAAAAAAAAAAAAACACTCATTGACTTTGATGCATTTTGCTAAGTTTTTGCTGTTTCGGGAATTTTAGTCAAAGTGAAATGGGTCAAATTCGACCATCACTAGTACCTACCAATGGGATCTTTAACCTGGGCCCATCAGAGCATTAAAGCGCCCATGACTGCTATAGTGCTGGTAGCGATCCCCCACTGGAGAATCTCCCTGCATCTGTATTTTAGGTTGGCATGGCCTTCTTTGCTTGAGCAATGGTGAGTTTTTGAGATAATTTATGTCTCCTTAAAGGGATAGTGTCATCAGTTCTGCTCTAGCAGAATTCTGCACTGAAATTTGTTTCTCAAAAGAGCAAACAGATGTTTTTATATTTCATTTTGAAATTTGACATGCGACTTGACATATTGTCAGTTTCCCAGATGCCCCCAGTCTTGTGTCTTGTGCTCTGATAAACTTCAGTCACTCTTTACTGCTGCACTGCAAGTTGGAGTGATATCACCCCCCTCCCTTTTCCCCCTAGCAGCCTAACAACAGAACAATGGGAAGGTAACCAGATAGCAGCTCCCTAACAAAAGATAACGGCTGCCTGGTAGATCTAAGAACAGCACTCAATAGTAAAATCCAGGTCCCACTGAGACACATTCAGTTACATTGAGTTGAAAAAACAACAGCCTGCCAGAAAGCAGTTCCATCCTAAAGTGCTGGCTCTTTCTGAAAGCACATGACCAGGCAAAATGACTTGTGATGGCGCCTACACACCAATATTATCAATTAAAAAAAAATACACTTGCTGGTTCAGGAATGAAATTTTACATGAATTATTTGCAGTGTAAACTGTGTAATTTAGAAATAAAAACTACACCATACAAATCATGACAGAATCCCTTTAAAGTATCCATCTGATATTGTTAAACTACATGCCCCATTTTTTTGTAACCCTTGATTAAACGTTAGAGATTGTAGTCCAGCATCTTTTGGACGGAGTAAGATTGCTGTGGATAGTTTATGCAAATTAAATACTTGCACAGAGAAGGCTGAAGGCTTGAAGTTACCCTAACGAGCATCTTTCATTATGCATTTAAAGCTGCCTCTTTTGCGCCCCCTAGCTCTCTAAACTCAATTACAGATGCAAGAGGATTCTCCAATGTAACTCTTGTTCAAATCTAATATATTGAGATTACCATGCAATATATTCTTGTCAATATATATTACGCTGTAAGCAGAGCGGTAGATAAAGTTATATTTAGGGGATATTTAAGTGAAGTTTATGTTTAATGTCTTTTCGTTGATCCTGAAGAGCAAAAGTGTGGCGAGTGCTGGCAGAATTCATTGGATTCATTTTATTAATGTTTTTTGCAAGAATACTTCTCTGTGATTGCCGGACAATAGCTTCCATCATGAGTTATTTCTTCTGGATGATACTGTAGGCCAGCATCACTGCTATGGAATGTTATATGCCTGAGAAATTTTCACACGTCATCTCAATGAGATTATAGAGATTAAAATTATAAAAAGAAATGCAAAAAAAAAAAAAAAAGGGAAGATAAACTAGTATTTATATCATCTTTTCATTTCTACTGATTAAAATGTTTCCAATTTTTGTTTAGGTAGTGAATGCAGTAGAAATTCCTAAAATGTTTTAAAATGTTTTCTTTGTTATAAACATAAGAAAATCACTTAAGACTTTCAATATATTTTCGCTCTTTTTTTTTTTATTTCTTGGTTGATTGATTATTGAATGACTAGGATTGGTAGCTGGCGTATAACCATCTATAGCATGGGGTTTTATAAATGCGGCCGTCACATAAATGGCTCGGAACATTATTGTATGTATCATGTAACGCGAATGAAAGACATGATTGGAAACTTTGCTCATAAAAATTCTTCAGGTGGCGTTTAGCGTTGCTTCCTTTGTTTGTATTGACAATGGATCTTATCACTTGGCAAGGGCCATGTTTGGCCTATTATTGCGCAGCATAAAAGCCTCGTAGTGTCTCTTTTCACTGGATCAGCAGCACCGGAGTGGCAAAGCAAATTTAATCGAAGACCGGCACACCAGGGAAAGTCTTCGGAGACTTTTCTCTTTTTCATAATGCGTTATCTTTCTTTCCTTGTGTTGAAGTTGCATGGAAAAAAAAAAAATCTTACAGAAAAAGTCGTTCTGAGTATATTCTTCCCAATAATTATTGTCAGGCTCCGAGATAAGTATTCTACGTGATGTAATGTGTATCAGAGCTGGCTTTCTGAATGCAAATCCTTCAACTCTTCTATGCTGAACAATAGTAGCCCAGTACGCAAGGGCCTGGTATTTTGCACAGACAAGAGAGAGCTTTGATTTTTTTTGTGTTTCGATAAGGCGCAATCTCGGTGCCTTTATCTCCGCTGTTATATTTAAAGATGACATTCTAGCCTTGCTTCCTCCTCCATTGTTCTGACCCTGATTATCTTGAAATGTTTTTGTTTAGCGGAACTCTCCGGTCTAATAAAAAGGGCAGCTCCCAATCTTGCCAATATTATTCAAATTGCAAAATTTCCCATACACCGTGCTTTTCAAAAGAACGAGGTGGTTAATCAAAAGTTAATTATATAATTCTCATGCAGATTAGGGTCTCTTGCAAACTAATCCCAGGATGTGATTATTAAAAAAAAAAAAGTGAGAGAAGTGCTGGTATAATGCACTTGGGTCTTCAGCCCGGTAAACAGATACAGTTTAATTTGTCGTAAACAAAGTGGCGATACACAAGGGGTCTCCACTGAAGGGGAAAAGGTAGAAATCAATTTAAAAAAAAAAGGGGTGAAAACGCTCTCACACATTAAAGATATGATCTTTTTTTGTTTTTAACCATCCTTCTAAAGCACAATTTACAGGAAAACAAGAGAGAATCCATTAATATTTAATGAGAGCCAAGTAAGAAACAAAAAACACTATAAACATGGACCAGCAGCAATGTTATGCAATGAGTGGCTCGCTCATATCTGGCACAGATTATATTTACCACCACTACCAACTTGGAACATATGGTTTGTAGGATCACTGAGGCTGGGATTAGGATTATCTGGATCCTTTCAACTGAAGGCACTGGCAAGCATCAACTAGTCTTTTATTTTTTTCAGGTTGATTAGTTATCACAGGTTACTGGACCAGGATAAGTACCACTGAAGAAAAAAAATATTGTACTTACATATATATATAAAACCCTTTGTTGGCAAAACATTTATAGGGTGCATTCTGGTAAATGTGGGGACCCGGGAAACCTGTAGTATCAGCAGGAGAGATTGATTCTTATTTGTGTATTGCCTCCACCTAATGGGTTCCAGTAGATACAGGAAGTCCTATAACAAAATAAAAAACACACATAGAGCAATAAACCTTGTATAAGAAAAGAGAAAAGCAAAGAGGCATCTAATAGACTGACGATATCCATGTGTGACCCTCACTGTAACAAAATTATGTAACCCTTTTTGGCCACCCCCTGTGCCAAAGATCATACATCACATATTTCTTACCACTTCAGGTCCTGAGTCCCCTTTGCTAAGTGAAAGGTTACTGGGAATTACCTCTGATGGCAGTGCTTCCACCTAATGGGATCCGGGAATACACCTGTGGGTGGCTCTATTAGGAAACAATATCAAACACACTGTTTGCAGTAAATTATAGAAACGTTATATAAAAATTAAAGGCAAAGTAAAATATACATTTACATCATATTAATGAAAACTACCCTAGGAATATCTGCAGTCCAATCCTAGCACCTCCTGGCCAGGTAAAGTCCCCACTCCACTCCACATAAAAAGGCATCCAAGCTCTAAACCTGCATGGTTGAGCTTATCAGGCTTTGGAGTACCATTTTAGCCCCTACATCTTGCCTGTTTACAATCACTCTGTCCTTAGTGAATTATAAATCAGCAATCAGATAGATAGATCGATAGATAGATAGATATACACATTGATCATGTTCAGTGTAAGACTCCAATTACTATGTGTGCAGCTTACTGGCAGTTGGATGCATACATTCTTTTAATTAATGAACTTTTCACTTCTTTTTTTGTAGATGGAAAATAGTGCCACTTATGCAAGATGACACATAACCAATGCTTTTTAGATTTAAAAATTAATAATTAATAAAATTATGTTTAAATCAAAGGTCTATTTTCTACACTGTAACATTCTGTAAACTTTTGCAGTCACTTTCTGGCACTGAGCGCAGCAACCAGGTTTATCATCTGCTATAATCGCTTGCTATTACATATACAGATACTTTTCTTTCCAAACTAACCTCACCAATAGCCATTACATAGAAAAGTCAAAATGCCCAAATAAAAATGCAGTGAGAATGGGGCAAGATTTTAGGTAAAGGCACAAAGGTCAGTGAGTAGTGGTAGGACTGCTCAGCTGTGAGGCTGCTTCCTTCGCTTTGCTCCTCATCACTTCTGGGAAAGAAAAGATTCACAGCACATCTGTCAATGCATCTGCAGATTTCTATCCAAATGATACTTCTGTCTCTTTGTTTTTTTTAATTGCTTACTGCTGAGCTGCTGTCTGTTGTTTTATCTATGGACTCACTAAATAGAAAATGACTGAAACTCTCCACTATCTCCATTGTAACTCTGTGATGGGCTTTACTATCACTATAGTGAACCCTTTTTTTTATGTTCTGAGTGCATTGTTATATTTGTCCTCCTATATGTAATTGTAGTCACTGTCCATATTGTGTTTATCTCTAAATGGGAATTAATGTGCACATATATGTGTGTACTTAGGTGCCCAATGGGTGAATGGCACACTGTTAGGCGTTGTGTAGGGTGTGGCCATTTCTTTTTCATTTCTTGCAAATGACCCAATGGAAGAATAAAGAAGCTAAGTAACAAGATGAGGAAATATAGTTTGGAAAATTAGACAGTGGTCTAAGGTTCTCTGGTGGCCCACTCCGAGGCTTATAGCAAACAGCAGGTGGTATTTACTGGCCACCAGTCTGAAACCAAGCACCATTGGTTGCTATGGTCCCCTGGCACCCCACTCTGAGGTTGATAGCAAGCAGCAGTCAGTATTTATTGGTCACCTGTCTAAAACCAAACACAATTGGTTGTTACAGTAGCTAGACTTGAAGCAGATGTTGCACTCTTTTACATGGCCTCTGTAGGCTCTAGCTAGCAGTGGCGTCTACCTTCTTTAGGGCACATTATTCAATTTGTAATTTTGTATGTTCTTTGTCTCCTTCTTGACAGCACCAAGGAATAAGAGGGTAGCTTCTAAAATTAAATTTAGTATAATAATAACAATAATAATGTAGTCAGAAGAGTTTCTGTGTTGTGTAGGGAGGAGACATGGCAAGTGCCCAAGAAAACATTTGCAAAGGACACGTCCTTTTCGTCTCCTCAGATGATAACAGGTCACAGATTGTATGCTGCCATCTCAGGAAACAGTTGGCCTCAAGCCCAGAGATTGTTTATGTGCATTTTATAATTGCCCGTGTCTATATATCCCAGCCAAGAGGTGGTGTGTGTTAGAATAGGTCTATTAACCTCTTTATGACATGCTGTTAGACAACATATTCTTCATCTGAAACCTGTGTTTGGTTGAAAAATGAATAACCCCGATTGTACAGAGACATAGCACTCTATCCTTTGTCATAAAACATGCGCAATCTGAATGGCACGCAGTTTGCACACTCTGTCCTGTTACTTAAGGTCAATTAAACCCAAGTTTGGACAATTGTTTCTCCTTCACACTCTACATTTCATCAAAATTCATCCCACCTCACCTCTCGGCAACATTGAGAGTCTGCAAGTCTAGCTTTTAGTGATAGGAAATAATATTTAGCAGCTCCCAGAGAGTAAAATCATCATCGCTACTAATTGTTCTGTTATTTCTTTCTTAATAACACCTGTCCATGAGACGAATGGCCTGCGGTCCAGCAGAACTACCGACACGGCCTCAGGAGTGCAGAACTGAATTAGAAAACTAAATATTATCACGCCCCTTGTATTATTATTTTCCAGGCATAATATTTTAGAGCATACGTCAGTCTATTGCCGGCTAGTGCCCAGTTAAAGTTTTCAGACTTGTACTGCAGGAAAGGTCTCAGCATCTTCTCAGTCCATGAGGTGCATTTAATAACATGGAGCTATGCTGGGAAAGATGTGAAAACATAATTACATAAACATTTTGATCCCTGAATGCCCCTTTGATTGTTCATATGTAGAACATGGGTTACATGAGCTGTAGGAAATACTTGGGGTGGGTTAAGAGGTTTTTAACAAGTGGCATTTCATAAAATTAATTCCATAGAACTATTCATATCTCAGTACTCAATACTAAGCGCTTGTATTCTCAATCAGAACTATGCATGACATCTATGAATAGAGCTTCTGCAGCAGGGATCAGGCTGCTGTTGTGTGTGGGTCATATTTTTATTGACCCACACCTGACCCAACCCTGGGTAGTGCAATGGGAGGGTTTCTTTAGCTAAAGGCTAAACTCTAAAGCAACACCGAACAATAAGCCCCCCAGGACTAGCATCGCAAATGATGTTAGGGGATGTTCCAATGACAATGTTGTCTGCTCTGCACACGATAATTAACAAAACTAATTATTTCTAACCCAAAATGAGAAGACTGACATAGTAATGGTAGAGATGATCCAAACTGGAGAATTTTTTTTGCATCTGTAATTAAATTTGAATTATTTCTAACCCAAAATTGGAAGACTGGCATAGTAATGGTAGAGATGATCCAAACTGGAGGATTTCTTTTGCATCTGTAATTAAATTTGAATTATTTCTAACCCAAAATGAGAAGACTGGCGTAGTAATGGTATAGATGATCCTAACTGGAGAATTTTTTTTGCATCTGTAATTAAATTTGAATTATTTCTAACCCAAAATTGGAAGACTGGCATAGTAATGGTAGAGATGATCCAAACTGGAGGATTTCTTTTGCATCTGTAATTAAATTTGAATTATTTCTAACCCAAAATGAGAAGACTGACGTAGTAATGGTAGAGATGATCCTAACTGGAGAATTTTTTTTGCATCTCTAATTAAATTTGAATTATTTGTAACTCAAAATTGGAAGACTGACGTAGTAATGGTAGAGATGATCCAAACTGGAGGATTTCTTTTGCATCTGTAATTAAATTTGAATTATTTCTAACCCAAAATTGGAAGACTGGCGTAGTTATGGTAGAGATGATCCTCACTGGAGAATTTTTTTTGCATCTGTAATTAAATTTGAATTATATCTAACCCAAAATTGGAAGACTGACGTAGTAATGGTAGAGATGATCCGAACTGGAGAATTTTTTTTGCATCTGTAATTAAATTTGAATTCCTTACTATAAAAAGCAAAGGGTGCAAAAGAGTTAGGTTAAGGGAATGTCTATGTCCCCTTTGATGAACATAAGAACTTCACTGTTCTTTTATATATATTTGAAATCAGACGGCATAAAGGCAATTCCTTGTTTATTATCGAAAACCTAAATTTGTCACCTGAAAGCAGACCAGTACATCCCACAGTAAGAGACTTCATATCAAGCTACGATCACATACGAAATGCTATAAGAAATATGTGGTGTACCTGGTTGGGTCTCCCTGTGGGTTTAGCTATGTAGGCCAAATCTCACAAACTATGAAACAATGACTTAATGAACACGAGTTCATTAAAAGAAATTTCGATATCAAGAATGTCATGACCAAATCCCCTTGGCATTTAGTTTGTAACTAAAATAGCAGGGGTGAGGAGAAGCTCTTCAACTGGAGAAAAGGAGAGACAGAAACATAAATAGAAGAAATATAAAAAGAAGAAATAGAATATAAATAGAAGAAAAGATTGCTGGTCTGAAACTCACCTCTCTACCCAACCAAGCCCATGTGTTGTGCTGTACTCTAAAACATAAAATCTCATTCTATGTATTGTGTGTGTATCATACACTTGTACATAACTGTCTATTGTGTGAACCCTTCCTGGGGAGAGGGGCATTGTGCTCCTAGGGTTTCACGTATGAATACACCCAATGAAGGGTCTCCAAGGCCCAAAACATCTGGCTACCCCCTCAGAAGTCTGTCTAAATATAAGGCGTGAAGTGTACAGCCATTGTTGTGGGTTTCATGATAAATGATGCCAGTTATTCACAAAGACAGAGGAGACACTGTATTACTGAATATATAGGAGCCTTTCACCCGTAAAGGAACAGTTCAGTGTAAAAATTAAAACTGGGTAAATAGACAGGCTGTGCAAAATAAAAAAATGTTTCTAATATATTTATTTAACCAAAAATGTAATGTATAAAGGATGGAGAGACTGGATGTCTAACATAACAGAACAGAACACAACTTCCTGCTTTTCAGCTCTCTAACTCTAAGTTAGTCAGCGACTTGAAGGGGGTCACATGGGACATATCTGTTCAGTGAATTTGCAATTGATCCTCAGCATTCAGCTCAGATTCAAAAGCAACAGTTATGTCCCATGTGCCCCCCTCAAGTCACTGATTGGTTACTGCCTGGTAACCAATCAGTGGAAACCAAGAGAGCTTAAAGCAGGAAGTAGTGTTCTGGCTATTATGTTAGACATCCAGTCACTCCAGCCTTTATACATTACATTTTTGGCTAACTAACTACATTAGAAACATTTTTTATTTTGCACAACCTATCTATTTACCCAGTTTTTATTTTTATTCTGAACAATTGCTTTAAGCTATGGTACTACTACAAGTTTATTACAGAACCAGTTAATATGTTGAATAAGAGCATTAAAAGGAAACAAATATTTCCTTAGTGTTGTTCCAACTAATATTGTTGGAACTCCCATTATTTCCAGCATGTAAGCAGGGGTTTGAACATGACGGGAGTAACCATAGAGATGGATTGTTAAAGAAACATTACACAGTAAATTGTTTCCATGTCCTCAATGGCCAGTGGCCCATTTGGTGCATGCGAATACTCCAACAGCCATCCTGCCTGCAAAGTGGCCTCCATTTGGGTAAACCGCACATAATTTGAGACACGTCTTTTTTTCTACTGTATTTGTGTAGGTATTGGTTCATTTCTGGTGCAAATGCCTTTAGATTTTGATACATTCGTCCCTACCACCCATGTTTCCACTTGCCTGCTATTCATTATATTATGCTAGAAAGGAGTATTGGCACTTTGCACAAGTTGTCACATGTTGCTAAGTGCCTGCAGAGGTGTCAAGTCAAGAATACGCCTGTGCAGGCAGCCATTGACTTAAAAAACAACTGCCTGTCAAAAGCACACTGGCAAATTTCAGCATATAACAGATAAGCTCTGTAGAACATAATGGTGTTATCTGTTATCCACTATTTGACCTGTGCCATATAGCCTTTTTTCAATTTCCACCATTGCTACACAGCAGCTTGTTTATATGAACTATAGTCGAGTTTCTGAAGCAAACAGATCAGTTTTACCAGTGCAGGGCAACATTACATGATATTTTCAGTACTTTAAAACACTTTCATTTTTGTGCTACTGTTTCTTTAATAGTGCTGCGCTGTATAATTTGGATTGTAGGAGATGCTAGTGACCTGTGATGAGCAACTGAGCATTAAGAACCTATCGTTCCCCCTTCAGGGTCTATTAGGATAGATTTTTTATGGTAAAACAAGCACGGTAGTGATGTGCGGGTTGGGTTTTACCCAACCCGCACCCACCCTATATCCGCCCTCCCTTCACCCGCACGACTTCCGGGTTCTTTTTATAGACCTGCACTGACCCACACTGCCAAAGATGTCACAAAGGGGGATGGGGCGACCAGGCATGCAGCATTGTAACCCCGCAGGTGGGGACAGCAGAAAGAGCTCAACCCGGACCCGTGACCTGGAAAGGGGGGTGCAAGGCCGGCTCGAACCCGCCTGACCCGTGGGTATCAGGCCAGCCCACACATCACTACAGCACAGGTATTGGTGACCTCCCAGGTATTGGTGACCTCCTCAGGCCAAATTAAAAGGTCAACAGCAGCACATTACAGATACACTAAATCTGGGGTTCCAAATCCAAAAGTCTCTTCTCATGTCACTTTTCTGCTCTAGGTAAGGACAAATACATAGGTCTATCCTACGAAGGATACACTAAGTGTACACAACAAGTGAAACACTAACTTTTTACGTTTGGGGTGGGGGGGAGCGTTTGAATATAGCAAGAACTGCCAGGCTGTTAATATATATTCATATTTACAAGATAATTTTTAATTGGGCACATTCCCCACGTGGCCCAGGCTCTCTAGGAGGGAGGGTCCTGCCAACAAATAAAATAAGACCCCATCAACTTACCTGATGAAAGATAAACTGGACACTTATGACCTCATATGGTCTCCCTGGACTGCCACAGCTGGCCCTACCTAATTTGCTCATTTGCTCCTGCATCCACTATCTCCCTGTTTTTTGCCTATACGGTTACTATGACTCGGTGACACGGTGACACTAGACATTGTATGCAACATGTACTTTTATTTTTTTTTATTTTATTTTCTTCTGTTTGTTTTCCTTTTTCTTTGTTTATGTCTATGTGTTATAACACAGGTTTGCAAATCACAGCTATCTTTTGACATTCTGTATCTGATGATGCACCTGAATAAACACAAAGTTGAAAAAAAAAAAAAATAAGACCCCATCATTTCTATTGGCAGCCCTATCAATGACCTACCTCTTGTGTTACTTGGTAGGAAGCCATATGTGTACACAGATTGAGAAGAAAAATATGTGGGCTTCATACAATGCAGAGGGAAACTGAAAACCAGCAGATATATAGAGTATGCATTGCAAATTCAGACGTATTGTTAAATTCCACCACTAGATGGAAGCAACATAGTACTCGCTGTAACTGAGGGTGCTGCATTATTATTGTTTATAATAACTCAGCAGCACTGGGCAATAAAAATGTTCTTCACCACTTTATTTAAATAAGCATTGCAGTTATTATATATGACAAGCAAACTATATCCTTTGTCTAACTCTTTAGACATTATAACTCTCTGAACTGAAGTTGTCTTACTTTCTTACAGATCTGCTTATTTCTTGTGCTGTTTTATTTTTTTCCTTATGTCACTGCTAATCGGACCTGCCCCAGAGATCCGGGTAACCCTGAGTTACCGTCTGCATGCCTCAAAAACACAGTGGGGCTTACTTGAGTTTAAATGGCATTTTGCACAGCATTCTTGCCACAATGCTTTCTTTTGCCCAAGCCTTTTTTAAAAATGTAAAACTGAAGACCAACTGAAAACTAACTTGGAACAGGACATTTATAACATACTAAAAGTTGACCTAAAGGAGAACTACCAGTTAAAGATAGGGCTCATTGTGCACTTTTTGGCTTTGGTCACTTTCGTTTGCACAAAAAGGCACAAGCCTTAACATTTCCAGGTTAAATAAGTATTCACTTTCCAGAGTCAATACTTGGTAGAACCACAGTTGGCTGCAATTACAGGTGCAAGTCTTCTGGGGTGCACGAACAATGAACATACTCGTTCAAATCCGGTCTCTTAATTGGTTTGAGATCTGGGTGTTGACTCTTAAGATGTTCAGGTTCTTGATATTTGACCACCTCCCCTGTAGCTTTGGCTTTGTATTTACAGACATTGCTCTCCTGGGAGGTGAACTTCTGTCCCATTCTCAGGTCTCTGGCAGATTAAAAATGGTTTTCATTGGCTTCATCTTTAATCCTAATGCCACCATCACCATTCTTCAAAGTGGGGAGAATGTTCTCAGGATGATGGCCAGTGTTGTTAAGTTCTTCCTCCCCTGTTTACTAAGTTTTGGAAGACTCTTTCTGTAAGTAGAGTCATGGCTGTAATTAATTTTATGGGAGCTCTGGGGGATGTTCAAAATGTATTTATTTTTTAAAAACTCAACCCTAGTTAATGTTCTCAACAACGTTTTCTTGGAGTTGCTTTGATGCAGTCTTGGTCTTCATGTTGCTGTATGTTTAGATATGTTCTCCATTCAGCTATATACATAATTTATGAAGGCAATTGGCTGCATTAGAGCATATTTTGGGGTTTTGCAATCTAGACTATCCCCTTCTTTTAGTTTAAAAAAACCCAGTATGTCATTTTTTTCCATTCGGACATTATAGACTATTTTGTCAGTGACTCAAAGTTCTTATTGAATCTATAATCCAAGGTTGTAGCACAACATGTAACAACATGCTTGTTTATCTAGCAATTCATTTTACGTGTAGCACATCTAAGAATGGTATATATGTACTAAACACAGTATTTTTTTAATTTTATCTTTGATCTGAAAATGTTCCTTGAAATATTCCTTGAATATTGAAGCACTCTATAAATGTGATCATTGTATGCTTATAACATCAAGGTTCAGTTGGTCTCAATTTTACCCTTGTTGGGGTACACAAAGGAGTCAGTTTCTGGGGGATGTCTATGTCCCCTTCAAGGTGTCTTGAAGGACATTATGATCAAAGCCACATACATAATTATACAGTTGATGAGGTTAAAACAAGAGAGGTCCATCAGATTCAGCTTTTTGTCAATCTTGGGATTTCCTCAAGGGTTTTAGTTGTTGGTGTTTAGTTGTTTCCAAAAAGGTTTAGGGTCAAAATGTTGTGGTTTTTTTTCAAAGGAATTTGAGAATTTTCTGCCAAGGATTTTTTATTAGTCTTTATGGGTTGTTCTAGGGATTTTAAGGTCATTAGTGAGGATTTTAAAAAAACTATCTCAGGATTAATGTTTGTTGTGTTCTTAAAAGATTCTAAAAATATTGTTTTGGGGTTTAACCAAGGGTTTTGGATCAGATTTTTATGATTAGGCTTCAATGATATCCTCAAAGGTTTTTTAAGTGTCATGGTGAAGGTGTTCAATAAGGGTTTCTGCGTTGGCATTTAGGATTTTTCCCAAAATGTAATAGCAGAGGAACACATCGGAGGGAATGTACACTTTTATAACATAGGGGAAATGTAACATTTGGGGGCAGATTATCAAGGGTCGACTTTCGAAGTAATGGGAGTTTTTTTTTAACTCCCATAACTTCGAAATTCGAATAAAAAAAAGACCAATCAAAATTTATTAAAAAAATCGAAGTTTTAAACTTTGGGTAAATAGGCTGTATTCGAATCGTTCAGATCGAAGTTTTAGCGAATTCTATCGAATACAAAACAAAGTATTTGCCCCAAAAAATGATTTTTTCACCAAATGACTCCAAATAGGTTCCCCATAGGCTAAAACAGCAATTCGGCAGGTTTTAGATGGTCGAAGTTTGAAAGAGACAGTACATGATAAATTTCGATATTCGAATTTTTTTCAAATTCTAATCGAATTTAGGCCTATTCGATAGTCGAAGTACACAAAAATAGCTTGAAATTCGATTTTTTACTTCGAATTTTCACCTTAACCCTTGATAAACCTGCCAATTATTGAATAGAGTGCATTGCTACTCCTGCCTCTCCAATATGCTCATATAATTAGAAAAATCAGCATGAGTTTTTTTTCTGAACCATTGTCCAATTGTCCCTGATAAAACATTCAGGGAAACAGCCAGACTGGCCTTAATAATAGTTCTTCTGTGTTTGTTTTAATATGTGCATTTCAAATAAAGGCAGTTTTAATTATGGGGGTTTAACACAGTTTTTATGTTTCAGATGTGTCATTGTGTGGAAGAAACATAGGAAATGTTTTATTGTCAGTCTTATCTCTCTCGCCAACCTAAGCAACACTTAATCTGACATTTGAAAGAATGATACTTGCAAATATGGCTAAGCCGTGTATTCAATTCTCTACATCTACTGGTGTGAAATTTTAATCACAAAACTAGAGAAGCTCATTCAAAAAAGAAATTAGTGGGAAAACTTTGTTCGTCTCTCATCAGTGAAAACTGATTTAGTTATGCAAATTACTGCTATGAATATTAAACCACTGATGAAAGGTTTTTAATGAAGGGGTCTTTTGTTTTGAAAATGCAAGGGTATATGCTTTAATTTCTTGCTAATTTACTGTTCTTTGATAATGTTCACATTTTCCCCAAAGTGACTTCACTGATGGTTTTAATGCTGTGAATAGAACTACAAGCCAACAATACCGGTTTTGACAAGCCCTCCCCAGTGTAACTATAGATCATGATTTGCAGCCCCTTATGCACAATTCTATTAGGGTGAATTTTGTCTACAGGGCTTTGCCTGAAATGAATTCTCATTTTAATGTTAGCCTCCTGCAGTTTTTAATTTTTAATCTGTAATATGAAATTGCAAATTTTACAAACATAATTTGAAAAAGCCACTAGGACAGAACTGAATGCCAAAGTTTACATATTGCCTAATTAGACTGTTATGAGAAGCAGCTTATCAATGTCAAGCCAAAGATCATCAAAAAATCCAATTACTAATTTGAGAAAAACACATATATTTATAGGTTCATTTTCGTTCATTTGCATCTCATTAGCTTAATAATTGTTTAAAAATTAAATTAAAGCTAATAAATTTATTGGGGCCATAAAACACCTGTGTTGGGTGAGTTTCTCTTCCCCCACGATGGGTTGACCACATCATTTCTCATAAAGTAGTGGAAACACATAAGAATAAATCAGTTATCTCCCCCGGTTCTATTAAAACCTTGAGAGTTTATTGGCAAGTGGTCATCTGTTGGTGCTGTAGGACTACCGTGGTTAAAAAGAAAGATTAAAAAATAATTAAGCAACTTACTACTGCATAGAAAATTATGGAGATGTTCACTGAATAATGACCTCTCATTAACCTATGTGTTTAGTCATTATAAGTTTTACTTGTTGGTTTTTATTTGTAGCCATTGTGTTTTTGCATTTCAGGTGCTATTTGTTTACAGTGGTTCTTCTGGGACTGATGACACCTGAGGCAGCAGACATAATACCACCTTGGTTAGTAGTTCTACATTGAAGAGCTGGAAATTCAGGATTTAAAAGTAACCAAGGACAGCAAGAAGTGGCAAAAAAGCAAAGTGCTGCCGGAGTAACATTGACTTCTTGATGGAATGGTTTTAGAAATAAATCAAAGTCGTTCAGATTGACCAGCTGAAGGGACCACTAAGCCCTTGGGCCAAAGCATAATGAAATGAATCCTACTCATAGTTTGCATAGAACATATAACTTTACAGAAAGGAACCAGGAAGGTTCACCTCTGTACTTCTTCAATATCTCTGTATAATAAAAATATGGCATTGACCATTATATTACACCTTGTAATGTAATCTGGGCCAATTTCACATGCAATGGATTAATCCAAAGCAGTTTTAACAAGAAATGTTTGATATGAAAACACCTACAAAAGAAGCAAATCCGGCTCTAAGCATTTGCTTAATCTTAATAAATACGACAATAGTGCGGGTATCGATTAAAACTAAATAGCTTAATGCAGACTGAACCCTGCTCACCGTAAACATTGGTTGGTCCGGGTGCACTATGCCCCGGACCCCACTCTTTAATCTGAACACCGGGTACTCCTAGTCCGCTGTGCAAGAGTTTACACAATTAAAGACAATCCTTGGAATCTTACCCTGCAGGAGAAGTGACCCGGTGCAGCCAGCCCCGAGTCCGTCACTAGGAGGGAACGTCAAAAGGTCCAACAGTAGATTTGTAGGCTGCGCACTCCTGGGTATCAGCAAAGATCGCTCGTCTCCAAATTATTTAAAAAGGTGAATTCTTTATTAAGATATACAATCAAATAACCATAGCGATCTTTGCTGATACCCAGGAGTGCGCGGCCTACAAATCTACTATGAAAACACCTAGACAAAATAGCATCTTAATGGAAAAATGTGTATGTACAGTAGACCCACAGCCACACAAAAAGATATCATCTTACGGACAAAGAATTACAACAAAATATATAGCACTTTAAAGTCAATGAGGAACATCATAGGGAATACCTCTCAATGCTTTAAGAATAAGATTCTAATCTAATCCTAATGGAGTTTTCCTCCGAAAAACAAAGTTGACTTTTGGGAGTCAAATATTTTTTGAATTGCGTAAAAATTTAACACAAGATTTTTTTTTGACGTGTAACATTTTTTTCCCCCATTGGAGTCTATGGGGCGTCATTTGGCAACGAATCTTGCCAAAAATTTGGCTCATCACTACTATTAGGGGCACAATATCGGTCGGGCAATATATTAGTCGAATATCGAGGGTTAATTAACCCTTGATATTCGACCGTCAAAGTAAAATCCTTTGACTTCGATAGGATTTACCGCATTTCCTTCGTTCCAACGAACAAAGGAAAAATCGTTCGATCGAGCGATTAAATCCTTCAAAAAGCTTGGAAAGCCTATGGGAACCTTCCCTATAGGCTAACATTGGTGCTCGGTAGGTTTTAGGTGGCAAAGTAGGTGGTCGAAGTTTTTTTTAAAGAGACAGTACTTCGACTATCGAATGGTCTGATAGTCAAACGATTTTTAGTTCGAATCGTTCGATTCAAAGTCGAAGTACCCAATTCGATGGTCGAAGTAGCCAAAAAAATACTTTGAAATTCGAAGTATTTTTTATTCTAATCCTTCACTCGAGCTAAGTAAATGTGCCCCCTAATATCTTCAAAAGACCCCTGCCATCGACTTCTACATGAACTCGGCAGGTTTTAGGTGGCAAATATTCAAATTAGAACTGTTTCCAGGGTCGAGGTGTGATAACTCTCACATTCAAATTCGAGTTGGTGCTTTTAAATTCGAAATTGTGAATTTTGGCCCAAAAAAATTAGAATTCACCATTCAAACCGTAGTAAATCTGCCCCTTAGACTTTTTAGATTTGAAGGGAGACGGGACTTGAATCTAAGCTCTCAGTATCCAATAGAATACTGCTGGATGGTGTTAGATATATATTTGTAACTTACTTAATAACTCTCCCACAGGAGGTTGGCAGAGGCCCTCAACATTCTTTTATGATCCCTGGGCTGCTGTTGATCAGTAATGTACTACTATTTGAACCATAAACACTTGGATGGGCAGAAAAAGTTGAACAGTGCTGCCTTGCAAGAGGTGCCACGTGGCTATACTGATGTAAGTAGGAGTCCTGTCTCTTCATTATATAGTTTACCGGGTTTGATTTTGCTGAACTTGAATAATACTAAGCACTAAATTAGACATAAACATGACAATTTTAAACTTGCTTATTGGTGGCCCTTTACAAAAGGCTAAAGTATCTTGTTCGAAGTCACCTACAAAGCAAGACGAAATACTGTGAATAATCCACAAATTCAGCTGTTGTCTCAAAAGGCAGGTCAATTGTTGCCATTTTGCAAATGTTTGGTGGTTTTTCCCAGCCTAATAATACTGCCCACTGGTGTGTGCTCCCTAGTGTATCTGTTATAAGACAATGCCTTCTTTCACAGTTTTTATTGCACTCCAAGTGATCCTATAGAACCAGCTTTTCTTTTAGCTCTGTGACACAAAAGGCATTGTGATTGTCATTATTTGTATTCACAAGAGGTTGTACTACAGGGCTAAACACCCGAACATGACAAAATGACAGAAAGCACTTTTCTACTTTTATTATTCCACCCCACCTAAGTTTTGGAATGTCAGGAGAGCATTTGGTTGGGTGCAACAATAATATATTGTAACGTGTGGTTAATCTCTTTGTGTTAAATTGATCGATTTCAGATTTTATAGGCTAAGAGGCAAATGTATCAAGGAAGGAATATCAAGGGTTAATTAACCCTCGATATTCGACTGGGGAATTAAAATCCTTCGAAGGATTTTGCGCAAATAGTTTTATCGAACAATCGAAGGAATAATCGTTTGATCGAACGATTCGAATGATTTTAATCCATCGATCTAAGGATTATTCTTCGACCAAAAAAAGTTAGCCAAGCTTATGGGGACCTTCCCCATAGGCTAACATTGACTTCGGTAGCTTTTAGGTGGCGAACTAGGGGGTTGAAGTTTTTTCTTAAAGAGACAGTACTTCGACTATCGAATGGTCGAACGATTTTTAGTTCGAATCCTTCGATTCGAAGTAGCCCATTCGATGGTCGAAGTAGCCGAAAAAAACACTTCGAAATTCGAAGTATTTTTTCTTCTATTCCTTCACTCAATGAATGGGCCCCTAAGTGTATGTCCATTTGTAGCTTTAGCAGAAATAGTGTGGATAAATGTCAGACATGTATGATAATAATTCACCTCAACAGAACCTCAAATACATTTAAGTGGTTATTTATAATATATCATGTTAATAATATTTATAGGACACCTGTCTATGGAAAACCTTCACTATTGGGTAATGTTTGAAATCTGTCTACATTCTACAGTCCAACCAATGTATGTTCTGGTACCATGTTGTTGCATAAATATAAAATAATTGTGTGGCCTATATACAGAAACATGCTGTGTGTTATATTTTAATAAACGATTTTCTGGGGGGGGGGGGGGGAGTTTGTATTTTAATTTGTTGTTAAATATCCCTTATTTTTAGCACAATGCATTACTAGCAGCTAACAAAGGCCTATAACTTAATCTTTGGATATTTCTCTCTTCATTTGGGGATCCAGGGTGCTTAATTTCACTCCACTTTAAGATTTTGATTGGTTGTCAAAGCAGGGCTCAACCGGATTGTCAGTTAGATTGAAATGACTAACTTGAATATACCTAAAAGCCAAGTTTGCATCAAGGTGCAGGATTTGTCCATGCTACTGTCGACTGTTTCAATTTAATGGAAGTATAAGAAAGTAATCAGGGGACCATAACAAGTATCTCCAAGGGCTCTGCAGAATTTTATTCTGGTAATACTAAAACTGAATACACATAGTTGTACGGGTCAATCCCTCATGAAGAAAACAATCTACATTGTCATTCTGGCCAAGATGATGTGTTGTAATTACCAAATATTACATCAGGTACTTAAGATGTGATGGTTTAATGTTTTTATTTAATTAGGGAAGGGATTGGTGATAACGCAAACATGTCCCCAAAGGGCAAAGACGCACTACATTACACTACTAAATAAAATGCACTCTTCCCCTCCTTTGTAATTCAGTTGACATTGATGCTTTACCTTCCCCAAGCATTAGATATTTAATAGATAGAATCTTTTAGTCAAAATTTTCAGTACAGGATAACTGGTGCATGTTAAATCACAATTTCCATTAGATTTAAACGGTGCTATTGATAATTTACAGATGTAGCTAAACAGATTCAGGAGTCTAGTTCAGCTGGTATAGTAATGGGGATGAATTTATTCTATATAGATACTTTTTTGTGTTAAATATTAGATAATGTATTTTGATCTGAATAGGTTAATGGTAAATTATACTAGTGTGCGTGATGTTTTTGCACTGAAAAAGGCATGTTATGCCAAATTCAGGAGTGTGCTGAAATGTAGCAAGATACGGGTGTCTACACCAGCCTTTATTAAACCCAGAGATGTGTGTTTTTTTTTCAAATTAGGGCATATAGGATCTAGTGTATTCTTTGATGAGTCGCTGCCATTTTGTATCAGGCATGAATTATTCACAATGACCCCTTGAAGGTCTGACAAATGCCAGAGGGGTTGCTATAAGTGGTCACTATTCCAGTTACCCAAACTTGCTCCCTGTGCTTCTGACAAGGGCCTAATCAGAGCTGAGGGGGCTCAGTTACAACAGAACAATTGGGAAGGCAAGTACATATGTGGACCTCACAGAGAGAATTAGTGGAAGAATTGGACCAAACGTCAATACTTTGCCTAAGACCCTATTTCTCATGTTATGCATATCATTGCAGAGAAAAGTAGATTTATTGTACTCCCCTTTAAATCTCTCTTTAGTCCCATTGGGGACACAGGAACAATGGGGGTTTTGCTGGTACAACTAGGACACAATAATACAAGAATACTAGCTCCTGCCTCGCTGGCTATACCCCCCAGTAGGCGGAGCCTCAACCAGTTTGTACTAAAGAAGTCAGCTATAACCTAAACATACTAACCACATCTGATTGCCCATGAGAGCCCCTATCAAGGGAGGGGAAGTCCTGTGCCCCCCCCCCCCCAAGTGACTGAAGAGAATCTAAATCTCTTTCTACATTATCTGCTTGGGGACAGAGGAACAATGGGGACATACCAAAGCTGACCCTTTAGGGTGGGAAGGTCTGCGTGGGTGTGATCACTGTGGCTAGGAGCACCTTGCTACCAAAGCGTGTTGTCAGAGGCCGCAATCGTGTCAAAATTGGATACAGGACCACGTCGTTGCTTTGCACAGTTCTGCTGAGGCAATGCCCAGGAAGTGCTCATTCCCCTAGTGGAGTGTACCTTGATTTTGGGTGGTGGCTTTTTACCCTTGGAAATGTAGGCCCGCTGAATGGCCTGTTTTATCCAGCATAACATTGTAGGTTTCGAAGCCGGTGAACCTTGGTGGGGCCCCACAGGTAAGACAAACAGAGCGTCTGACTTGCGTATGTCGTGGGTCCTGTTAAGGGGACCTGTCACCCTAAGAAATAATTTCAAATTCTTTTCTATCATGTTAGTTGAGCAAAATAAACTTTAATTACACTGTATTTATTATTTAAATTTTGTTTTCTTCTGTTTTGGAATTATACAATCACAGCAAGCAGGCAGCTGCCATTTTGTGGACACGGTTATTAAGGGAAATTGTGTATCACCCCAAAATCTTGTGTATGAACCAGAATGAGGGACCTAATGTTCATGTGCAGTGCCCTACCCAATTGTAGAGCCTGAGGCGGGAAGGGGGAATGTGAGGAGAGCAGTGAAATCTAGGAAGTGCTAAATGGAAAGTGAAAGTAATTGACTGCCCCTCCTCTATGCCACGGGCATAGAGGCGGGGCAGGTAATATTTGATTGACAGTTTAGATATTTAACCACCTTTATAACAGGTATGGATGTTTTAATGAAAAAAATTTTTGGGGTTCCATATTTAATTTGGAAAGGACTTTCATTATGCAGTTTTTTATGTGTAGGTGACAGGTCCACTTTAAGATAAAACTTGAGAGCCCTGACTGGATCCAGTGAATGTAGAGCCACCTATTTCGCATTGGATGGCGATGGACAGAAGGTTGGAATGATGATGATCTCTTGGTTTAGGTGAAAAATCGAAACCACTTTGGGTGGAAAGGATGGTACTGTTCGCAACATCGCTCTGTCCGGATGGAACAGGAGAATATGGTTTTTGCACGATAAGGCACAAGTTCAGATCATCTCCTCGCTGATGCAATGGATACTAAGAAAATTGTCTTCAATGTGAGTAGTTGTACGGAAGTTGCAAATCTTGAAAACTTCTGATGGGGAGGAAAAATGGGTACATGTAGGTACGCATCCGTTATGGCGAGGGACACCAGGAACTTGGCCGGAGACATTGCTGCAATGACTGAGCAATGGGGCTCCATTTTGAACTTGCGTGACTATGAACTTGTTCAGTTCTTCGAGATCTAAAACGAATGATCCGTCCTTTTTGGGGACTACTAACAGGTTTGAGTAATAGCCCTTGAAACGTTCTCCGGAAGGAACTGGGGTGATCACATCTGCACGATCAGTTTGGAGATCACTTCCTGAGAAGCCTTGTGTTTAGTCTTTTCCTTGGGAAGATTGGACATTAAGAAGCATGGGATGGATGCAAATTTCAGGTGGTAGCCTAGTGACAATATTTTGTGAACCCAGGTATCTTGCGTGAGAGATAGGAGTCTGTGAAGGGTTCGTAATCTTCCCCTATAGCCCTGTGGTCTTGGTAAAAGTTTTACGGCCTTGCCAGGAAGATCTGGTCTTACCCCATCTGCCTGTTCCAGTGGGCATCTGGCGTGGGGCAGATGCTCTAGAGCCTTTGTTTTGTGAGCCCCGAAAAAAACATTCCTCTAGTCTCATACAAATAAATTGTATTGCTTTTTTATGTATTTACCCTGTAAAACAGTTACAAGATGAACTTGTTTCAAACTATGCTCACAGGCCAAGCCTTAAGAAGTATTCGAGCTATGTATTTTGCATTGTCAGGACAAACTTTCTTATGGTTGCCACTTCTCTATCGACTCCCCTTTTACAGTGATCTCATGCATTTAAAAACTTTTTGGTCGTGGCTACCTGTCTAGTAAAAATTCAAGGGGATAAGCAGGAAAGACTTTCTACTGTATGTGTTTGCTTGCACCAGCAGACCGCTACAACCAATTTAACAGTGGGAAAGAAAAAGCCTAAACATACACAAGCCGTTGCAACAGAAGCACTTGCCCATCAGTAGTTTAGAGGCTTTAGCAAAGGAGACTTCCTTTTCACTACAGGAACAATGCAACACACATTGGCAGTGCCCACAAATTTCCTCAGCCAAGCATCGCCCCCATACATACACAATAGTTTAAACGAAGAAGGAAAATGCCATACGACAACTCAAAAACAATCCAAATTTATTTGTGTTCAGAGGAATATTTACCCGTGTTTTAGATATGTTGCCCTAAAGGTATAGGACAATCTTGTTACAGCTTTATTTCAGAGGGCACATTGTTATTGTTCATGGAAGACTACTTTGAGTTTTAACATCTATTGCCTTCAGAGATATATACCAGACATGCAAAATTCAGAATCCACTTTCTCCCAGTTCTGCTTTATGCTACGGCATGACTAGTAAGCTCACTCAGAGAGTGTTAAGTGCCTATTTAAACTGCAACAGATAAAAAAAAAAAGTTACCATCCCAGTCGTTAAAAAATTCATGGCAGATGCAGTAGAAAAAAAAAATACTGAAAACTGCACGCTCTAAAATCTTGGTTTACAAAATTTAGTGAACCACATTTAAATGATACATTCCCTTCTACATGGACATTCTTGTTGCTCTGTTTCACCATTATAAAACAGAGGCATGTTACGAATAATGACTGAAATAACCCCCCCCCCCCAAGAACGAACTGAGATGCACTACAATACATATTTTTTTTTAAATAACCCCACATGGTTAAGGATATTGATCAGACAAATTTAAATATTTTTTTTAAAAAAAAAAAGGTGCATCAAAAATGTTTAACAATTGTACAGAAGCTTGAACGCATTAGATCCTTAAAACAGTTATGCATATTAACTTCCCGACCACAAAAATGCACAAATCAAGAATCATTACATCGACTACAAACTAGACATTCGGATTAGAATCCAGATTTAAGACTTGAATATGAGTTTTGGATATATAGTCCGAACGTAAAATCAAAGACTTTAATACAATATCCACAAAAGGAGAATAAGCAAGTTGAGCACTACCTTGAATTCGAATCACTCCGTCACTTTTTATTATAAACCACATATATAAGACCTATATTAAGAAAGGGGGCTAGCATGTTTATTCAGCCTGACTTACAACAATCTAACACCATTAACACATTGTATAAAAACAGACAAAAAAAAAAAAAAGAAAGTATGCAAATTTTCAATTGTAATAAGCCAGCGCCGCCTGAAATGTAAAGCTTTAAACTTTGACAAAATAAGATATAAAATGTACAGAATAAAAATATAAAATGTACAATTTTTTTTCAGACAAAATGCAGTGCTACAGAAATAGAAATATTTAAAAATTACATAAAATCATTCAGTGGATTTGAATCCAGTTATCGGACGATACTTTAGCTTGGCAGGAATTAAATGTATAAAATCTTCTAGGTCTATTTTCGTGAGCGCAAGGTTTGTCTTGTCTTTACAACTTCAGTGGGCTTCTCATTTTGCCGTTTTGCTGCAGTGGTTTTTGTTTTTCCTCCTTTCTGGGCAGTACTGGAAGATGGTTCTAGCAAGACAGAAAAAAATATATAGAACTTAATATTATAGGCTTTTTTACACGGGCAGATTTGAGGTGCCGATTTGTCCCATTCATACAGTTTATAGCTTTTCTGACAGTGTTTGGAACCTCTCTGGCTGCTCATCAAATCTGATCTGTCCAAAAATCATTCCCTATTCGTTCCTCACTCAACAGCTCGCATAGGCATACTATTTGGACCTAGGGTCAAATGATCGGTATAGCCTGATTTTGCCCAAGGTGGCCATTACTGGTAGAGATGAACATTTGGCAACGTAAAGTTGTAAGAAATGCATATTGATAGAACTGCTTAGAATATTATATTCTTTAACAGACATGTTATCATCCCTTTTAAAGGCCAATCATGAAAAACACCGCATTGGCAATTTCATAAAATTAAGTAGAGATGCACTGAATCCACTATTTTGGATACGGCCGAACCCCCGAATCGTTAAAGATTTGGCCGAATATTGAACCCCATATGCATATTAGTGGTGGAAAGGGGAAAACATTTTTTTACTTCCTTGTTTTGTCATAAAAAGTCAAACGATTTCCCCCCCAACCCCTAATTTGCATATGCAAATTAGGTTTCGGTTCTGTCAGAAGGATTCGGTCGAATCCAGAACCAAATCCTGGATTCGGTGCATCACTAAAATTAAGTTACGCTTATGTTTTTCCACCAATGATTTACTTTGCTGGTGGGATAGCATTTAGGGTGGAATTTGTCGCCTGCATTAACAGATTTATACACAGGCTACAAATCTGTGTGTCAGAATCTTAAAGCTGCCCATAGATGTAAAGATCTTTAAAAGATCTTTTCGTTATGGTGAGACCACGATTATCTCAAAACTATCGTTTAAATGTACGATGTGTCCATCGACTAAAAAGACCATTTCAGGCGATATTGCCAGCAAAACTGAAGGGTAGCTGCCTGCTTGGCCCTGCAAACAGATAGATTGCACTGGAACCGATAAAGATTTTTTAACCCCGATGATGCCGGCCGAAAAATTGTAAGATGTACAATCGTTCAAATCCCACTAAATTCAGGATAATTTGACTAAAATTGCTCATTCGGCAAAGAAAAATCTTTGCGTCTATGGGGACCGTAACTCATGAACCTAAAAGAAAATCTGTCAATTTACCTGTTTTCTGTTTTTTTGCTGGTGATTCTTCAGCAACCACAGGTTTCTCTTTTACTGCAGTTTTTTGCCGTGAAGCTCCTCTCGTGCTTGCTCGAACAGGAGCAAGGGGCCCATTTTCAATTATAGACGTGTTGCCTTCTGAAACATCAGAGGTAGTTGTCTTTCTTTTCAGGCCTCTTTTTGATTTAGGGGGACTTTCTATTTTTTCAGTTACAGCTACATTTTCTGGACTATTATCTGCAGGTTCAGTAGCGGTGTTGGTAATTTCAGGCTTGTTGGTTTTCTGACTTGCTGCTCTGCCCCTTCTTTTACTTGAAGTGACATTTTCAGCAGACTCAACTATTTTAACTCCAGTAGTCTCAGAATCAGAAATTTTGGCTGTTACTCCTCTTCGTCCACGCTTTTGAGTAACTGCCTCAAATACTGGTTCAATCACATTACTACCAGAATCACTGTCAGATGAAGACTTAAGATTTCTTTTACCTGTGTTTCGTCTAGTTAAAGCCTTGCCAATCTCAGGTTTAAGGTCTTGCTTAGAGGAAACCTCTGATTCGTTATTTTTATCCTCTTCCACTGGAAGATCTGGGACAGTAATTTTCACTAATTGTATGTTTGCTTGCCTCCTTCCTCTCCTTCCTTCACTGGCAACCAAAGCAGGAGAAATCACATCAACTTTTACACTACTTGAATTTACTGTATCTGCATTATTTTCTTCCTTTCGTGAACGTGATCGTTTTGCTGGAACTACTGCTTCTTTCACTTCTTGCCTCCTCCTTCCTCTAGATTTAGTTGGACTAACCAGTGCATCTTCAAGATTCTTAACAGTCTCTTCACTATTTTCAGCAGTTTCCTGAACGGCCAGAAGAGGGTGCCACTGCACAGATTTTGACTTAGACGCCTTCTTTTTAGCTAGATTCTCCTCTACAAGAACTGGCTCAGCATGCTTGGGCAGATTGTCTACTTTTCCTTTTTGTTCTTTAGGCTCCTCAACCTGCTGTGTGCCTCTAACAGCACGTGTAGATCTTTTGCCAGCTCCTAATGTTACAGCATCTGTTTCAGTCGTTTTCTTTACAGAATCAACAGTTGCACTTTTGAGATTCTGTCTTCTTCCTCTTTGGGGTTTGGCTTCTGGGGAAGTACGACTGGAGCTTTCTTGCTCTTCATGTAAAACGATATGGTTCGTTAAGTCAGGCAAATTCGCTTCAATTTCGACTGTTTCAGTCACAGAGTTTGCGTTGCCTCTTGCTCGCCTACCTCTCCTCACAGATGGTGTTACATTGTTAACTAAAGCTGAATCTCCTGGCAGTTCTGCAAGTGGTTTGTCCACAGTATTTTCATCCTCAGCAGCTTTCTGTTCACTGTCCACTTTAGGCTGCCTTCCTCGTAACTTTTTAGTTGTGGTTACTGTAGAGTCTTCAGGTGCAGCTCTTTGAGGTCTTCTAGATTTAGACTGATTCTTAGTTGATGTGCTTTCCTCAATTCTTACTTCCACTTGAGATTCTCCAACACTTGTACTGACTTCCAAAACTTAAAAAAAAAATCAGAATGGCATGGTTATTGATTTACTTTGAGATTTAACATTGAGTAATTCAACAGCTCCTTTTAAAACAATGTAAAGGTGTAGCATACGATTTAAATACTGGGCTTTATTTATTTGCAGTGTCCAGAATTGGAAGACTAAAGAACATGCCTCTATTATAGCAGCTGTAGTTTCACAATAAATGATCATTAATATGAACTAAATGAAAAGAATGGTGCCATAGTGAAAGAAAAATTATTTTGAACTTAAAATCTTTAGTCTGTGGTGATCTTCAAAATCTACCAAGCAGATCCATCTTACCCTCTTGCAGTTTTGTCACTTCAGCAATCTTTCTGCCTCTGCCAGTTCGTCTGCTAATTGGAAGTTCCTCTGGTAGCACTTCATCTGAAACTGGTGTTACATTAAATACAATTAACCAAGTAAAAATGATTTGGGGAAAATACATTGATTCCTATGGGACCAAATTGTAAATGATATCCTTATAATACACAAAAGCCATGAATATCTTGTAAATTATATCCTTATAAATGGTGAGTAGTGATGTAATTTGTCACATGACTCTCTCAAAGGTAAGTATTATAATAAACAAAGTACCCCTTGTTGGAAAATATGAGGAAATTAGAAGTAACCTCAGAGTTCCATGACCTGTATAAACGCACTCGGCCTTAGGCCTTGTGCTTTTATATGGTCATGGAACTCCTCTGTGACATTTAATATCCTTATATTTTACAATAGGGGGTACTTATTCACTATAAATATGTGCAGTTTATAAGCCAGCACTTGCCACCACTGCACTGTCCCCCTCCCATCAGACTTCCAGGCGCAGCTCTTACTTCACACAGCGCACTGCTTCTGTCCTACCTCAGCCATCAGCCCATCTTACTTTACTTTCAGGTCTCTCTCTCATTGTCCCTCCAACTGCGGTTTTGCCATGCCCTTCCATTATGCCCCTTCAGTCTCCCCCCCCCACAGGACCTCACACTGGTCTTGCTCCCCCACTCACCATAGTCTCGCTCCCTCAAATTTTGAACCCCCTCCCATCCTCCGTGTCTCTCACTGTGTCACTCCCTTACACTGCCTTTCCCCATCCCCCATTGCAGCAGATGTCATCCATGGCAGGCAAAATTACAAGAAGATGAACAAAATAGGAAGCAATACAAATAAGGGACTACAGGGTAACAAGACTCAAAATAAACAAAGGTGAACACACAAAGTGTAGCATTTTGTAGAGCATACACGATAGCCAGGAAGAGTGCACACAAACTTTAGATTGTAATATATAATGTACCCCCGGCCTCATGCTTTTATATGGTCAACTCCTTGGTGACTTATAATCTCTTTATAATTACCATGGGGGTACATTAGCTACTATATATTTAAGAAGCCGGGCACTTGGATAATTACCTTCAATGGAGGAGGAGCCCTTTTGAAGTCTTCGTCGCCTTTGGGGAGCAGACTTTTCACCATTTTCAACAGACACGTTTTCCAAAGGCTGTGGTGGCTGCTCTGCTGCTATTTGGACGGTTTCCTCAATAATCATATTCTTTCTCTGAGATTTCTTAGTTACTTTTTTTGCTCCAAGATTTTTATTTGACTGTTCAGACTCTGAATTTACCATAGGTAAGGCGACATTCTTCTGTTGATCTTTTCTGATATCACTTGATTCTTCTGGAATATTAGAATTGCTGGTGCTATCTGAAACATCTACAGCATGTTTTTCTAAACCTAAAATGTTTCAGGGAAAACAAGGATGGTCATTTAAAGTTTTGTCCCACCTACACAAAAAGCATGCCAACAACATATAGTTTATACTGTGAAATAACACTATACACAAAATTCTCACATATATACGACTGCATAATATGCAGATTTAAACAAATAGGATTTCCAGTAAACTTATACAAACACTCTAATATACAAGCCAGTCATTCATTTATATTATCTGAAGTCTCGTTGCAGTCTCATTAAAGTTCACATTTAAACACAGTATGAAGCAAACAGTGGCATAAGTTTCTTTTAGACTATGAAGATCATTGAAGCGGTGGCTTGCATATATCTATAAAAAACGAACTGTTCAAAGACTTGGAAAAATAGTTTCTCAAAACCAGTAGCTCCCAGGATCAGCGGAAACTAGTCCATACTAAAATATTAGATTATGCACATTATTTTAAACGAAAAATATTGCCAAATGTTTTGCATTCAAAGTGAATTTATTAAATGTAAGCAATACCTGGTGAATGACTCAAACTGCGTTTGGATGGACGACCTCTTCTCTTGGCAGGAGTGCCTTTATCGGCACTTGTGGATGAAGCAATGGACGGTAGCGGTAGAGGAGCTTCTTCGCTGCTTTCTTCCAAATGTTTTTCAAGAGCGGATGTGCTATTCTTTTCAACAGACTTGTCACTATCTAAAATTAAAGGAACTACAATTATTTATACAGGTATGGGATCCGTTATCTTGAGATCCGTTATCCAGAAAGCTCAAAATTACGGAAAGGCCGTCTCCCATAGACTCCATTTTATACAAATTTTTAAAAGTGATTTGCCTTTTCTCTGTAATAATAAACAATAGCTTGTACTTGATCCCAACTAAGATAAAATTAATGCTTATTGGAAGCAAAAACTGCCTAATGGGTCTAATGTTTAGATGATTTTTAGTAGACTTAAGGTATTAAGACAGAAAGATCCCTTATCTGGAAAACCCTAGGTCCCGAGCATTCTGGATAATAGGTCCCATACATGTAATACTATAAAAGTCAGTTGTATTGATCCACTAATGAAAGCATTCTTAAAAACTTCAAAATGTAAATTATAAACATAACTTTAAGAACTAAAGTATCACCCTAATGAAATACCTAGCTAGAGAAAGCACCATGGTTAGGCACATCAGGCCACAGGAAGAAAGCAACTTTTAATCTAATACATCTAAACCAGGGAACTGTATATATTCGTAAAAACAGATATATAGTAAATATTCAATAACCAACAGAAACCCAAATTAGACGGAACACAAGTAAACTTTAAATTCTGCCCATACGCAAAATCAATTTGAAGGTGAATTTAAGAGCTCGGTTGAGCATGTCATGAATAGATTTAGTTTTTATAACTGAAAATATCGCTAGTATAGGTACCTCACAGTACAAGAATATATTATTAGTTGAAAAGTATTTCTTTTGCCTTACCTTTATTACTAGATGCAGGTGACTCGCTTATACTGCATTTGGCTAGACGACCTCTCCTCTTGGCTGGAGTGGCTTTATCAGCAGCCTTGGATGAAGTATCTTTAGTGGCATATACCTGCATAGGCGCTACTTCTTCCAGATTTGTTTCTTGTGCAGAAGTGCTATTGTTTTCAACATCTATAATGTAATTTAAATACAATAATTATAGGAGAACTGACACTGATCTAACGAAGTAGCTACACATGTTTTACATTATGCTTTGGGCTTCTGTACCAGCCCAAGGCAATCACAGACCTTTAGCAGTAAAGATCTGTGTCTCCAAAGATGCCCCAGTAGCTCCCCATCTTCTTTTCTGCTGATTCACTGCACATGCTCTGTGCTGCTGTTACTTACTGAGCTTAGGGACCCACTCACAATATACAGTACACAGAATAGAAAGGTCACAATATAAGGCTGATTTGGTAATACAGATAATTACTACATGGCAGCACAGAAACCAGTGCAACTAGCAGAATAATTTTAATAATCAGCCCTGTAGCATCAGCTTATATTACAAGGCAACCTCATTTTCTGCTGGATAATTAGCGACGACCCCTAAGCTTAGCTTCTAAACAGCTGCTCAGAGCTCACTGAGCATGTGAGTGTCACAGACACTTTCCAAGATGGTGACCCCCTGTGACAAGTTTTTAGTCCTGGATCATTGTTGCTATTGAGAAGCTGAAACTTTAGGCTAGTGCAGTAAGTGCAGTATATAAAATTGTATTTTTAGCCATTTTTTAGGGTTTAGTTCTCACCTTTAAGTTAACTTATGTTATAGAATTGTCAATTATATGCAACTTTTCAGCTAGTTTTTTTTATTTGCCTTCATCAGACTTCGTCTTTAAAATAGAGTCATGGATCCCATCTTAAAACAAATGCTCTGTAAGGCTGCAGATTTAGTTATTGCTACTTTTTACTACATCTTTGTATTTAAAGCTTCTCCTATCCATACTCCAGTCTTATTCAAATCAATGCAAGGTTGCTAGGGTAATTTGAACCCTTGCAACCAGACTGCAGAAACTGCAACCTGGAGAGCTGCTGAATAAAAAAAAGGAGATTTTGTGTATTCACCGTTAAATCTCTCTCTCTTCAGTTGCTTGAGGGACACAGGGACAGTGGGGTATAGCTGGCACCACTAGGAGGCAGGATACAATAAAAAAATAGAAACTTGATCCCTCCTCCTCCTCCTATACCCCTCTGTAGGCAGAGACACTCCGTTCGTACCAAAGGAGAAACAGGAGGTTATTAATAGTCAACAGAAAAACTTATAACTAATTACAAGAAGAACAGATGGTTGAATCAACCAAGTCTGAAGCAAAGAGAAGGCCTCTATCCAGGGAGGGAAGCCCTGTGTCCCCCAAGCGACTGAAGAGAAAGATTTAACGGTGAGTACACAAAATCTCCTTTTCTCTAGGTCTGCTTGGGGGACACACGGACAGTGGGGACGTACCAAAGCTGTCCCCTGAATCAAAGGCGGGAAATAAGAGGTCTACGTGGAACCAGCCACTGCAGCCTGAAGTACCTTCCTACCGTAGCGGGTGTCAAGATGCCGCAAAGCTGCCAAACTGGTAAAATTTGGCAAAAGTATGGATTGAAGTCCATGTTGTAGCCATGCACAATTGTTCCGCTGAGGCTTGATTTCGAAAAGCCCAGGACGCACTCATTCCTCTGGTGGAATGTGCCGTGATCGAGTCTGGTGGAACCTGACTGATTAATAGGATCTCTGGATGGCCTGTTTTATCCAGGGGGATATGGTAGTCTTAGTAGCTGGTGTGCCCCTGAGAGGGCCTGAGGGAAGGATGAACAAGGAGTCTGGTTGACTGATGTCCTCGACCCGGTGCAGGCAAAACTTGAGGGCCCCAACGGGGGTCGAGGATTTGCAGTGCCGCTTCCTTTGCATTGGAAAGGGATGGGCAGAAGGAAGGAATCATAATTTCCTGGCTGAGGTGGAAAGTGGAAACCACCTTGGGAAGAAAAGAGGGAGAAGTATGAAGTACTGCCCTGTCGTTGTGGAAGGTCAACAGAGGAGACCTACAGGAGAGGGCAGAGATCTCAAGTACTCTCCGCGCTGAGGCAATAGCCAGCAGAAAAATGGTTTTCCATGTGAGCCAATGAAGCGGGATAGAATCCATGGGCTCAAAGGGAGCGCGTTGCAGGGCACGTAGGACTAGGGTTAAGTCCCAATTGGGCACCGGTGAACGTACAAGGGGCTTTATGTGGGCCACTCCCTGAAGAAAAATCTTAAAATCGGGGAGTAAGACAAGACGTCTTTGGAACAGGATGGAAAGTGCTGAAAACGGAGACCCGAGGGACATGTCCAGGGGCATTCCCTCCTGTATAAAGGCCAGAAGGTGTGGAGTGGAAATCTTCAGTGAATTGCAACCATTACGTTTGCACCACAGATGGTACATCTTAGCGGAGACTGGTTTAAGGGCTGCACGCATGGTAGAATGACAGCGTCAGAGAACCCCTTCCATCTCAGGATCACGGTTTCAGTAGTCACGCCATCAAATTGAGGTTGGCAGGACAAGGGTGAAGGATTGGACCCTCAGAGAGAAGGTCCGGGATGAGGGGCAGAGTCCAAGGTTCTACTGAGAGATGCACTAGATCCGAGACCCAGGATCGACGGGGCCATCTAGTAGCTATGAGGATGAGTAATGTGTTCTCTCTTCTTGATTGTTCTTGGAATGAGAAGAAGAGGAGGGAAGGCATACGCGAGATGGAAGTCCCAGGGAGAGGGCGTCTGCCACCAGAGGGTCCCTGGACCTTGCAAAGAAGGGGGGAACTTTTATTGTGACGTGATCGACCTCTGGCGTCCCCCAACTTTGAGTGATCTTGTGGAGGATGTCGTCCTTTAGAGACCACTCATCGATCTAGGGATTGTCTGTATCTCAAGAAGGTTGATGTGAAGACGTCGTTCCAATAGAGACCAGCGACCCTGCGCTGACCGACCCTCCAGCACTGCTCCCCAACCGGAGAGGCTTGCATCTGTGGTGAGCAGTCGCCATTGTGGATCCCCTGGGGGTCTGCCCCTGGTCAGGTGACTGGTTTGCATCCACCAAAGACTCGAGTCCTGCAGGAGACACTAAATTCCAGGAGAAGGGATTCGCCGCAAGAATATTCCACTGAAGCTCCCTGAGGTGATGCTGGGCGAAGGGAACTGCTTCGATTGTCGAAACCATGACTCCCAACACCTTTATGTAGATTCTCGCGGTGTGGGATGACTTTGAAAGGAGAGACCACACGAGGGTCCGTAGATGCTGGACCTTGTCACTGGGACAGTTTGTGTCTGGGTGTTTAACTGTATCCCGAGGAAGACCATGGATTGGCTCGGGGTTAACGAGGACTTGTCCAGGTTGATGAACCAACCCAACTCCTGTAACCGAACCATAGTGAAGTGCAACACCTGCTGGGCCTCTGCGAAGGAAGGTACTGTACCTTGATCAGGAGATCGTCCAGATAAGGAGTTATGGAGATCCCCCTAGTGCGGATTAGAGCAGTGGCCATCTACATGATCTTGGTAAAGACACGAGGGGCCGAAGGGAAGGGCCGTGAATTGGAAGTGGTGATTTTGGAAGGCAAATCACAAGAATCTCAAATGGGGACGGAAAATTGGGACATGAAGGTAGGCGTCCTTTATGTCCAGAGAAACCAGAAATTGGCCTGGGGACATGGCCGCGATGACAGACCTGAGGGATTCCATCTTGAACCTTCGCAGCATAATGAATGTATTGAGTTCCTTGAGGTCCAGGATTGGCCGAACAGATCCAAGCTGCGTGGCAAGTCTGCTAGTAATGGAGAATGGAGCGTCGCCGGAAGAGGAACATCCTCCAGAATCAATGGGAAGTAGCTGACTGGGCACGTAGAATGGCCCCTCCCCTAGCAGTGACGTATGGTGCTGACGCATGCCTTAGAAAAATGGCGCCTAAGGCACCAGTGCGCACTTCCAGGTTGCGCACTGGATGTGCATACAGTAAGGGCAAAATCTGGCCGAGCCGTTGCCTCCCCAGGTGAAAGACAGTAACCGCTGCTAAGACCACAATAACTCTCTTGCACTGCTCACAGTGAGGACAGTAGGAAACAATTGCCATTCCCATTGCCTACCTGTATGTTTGGTGGAGGCTGTGTAACATACTGCCTGGGACTGAACTAGTGACCTGCAGGTAGCAACAAAGTCTCCTATACTGCTGTGCTATAAAGTCAGATGGATTGTGAAGAGGGGAAGGGTGCTCAGAGAGTGAATAGGCTGCTATTAAGGATATTTGCTTACCTTAAATGAGCCACAGCAGGAGTTCCCAGAGTGCTAGTGTAGGGATCCTGGAGGCATATAAGGTGGAATCAGCCACAGGATGAAACTGGCTATACCTCAGCCCTGTGTCCTGGCCAGTGCATCCTCACTCTGGACGACAGAGGGAGGGAATCAATGCTGGATGGTCAGTGCAGAGCACAAGAGACCCCGGTGACATCCTGAAGTAATGGATCAGACTACTCAGTGTAGCTGTCCAACTCCATATAATGTGAAGGAATTGTAATGAAATAAAAAGAGCAAAATAAATACTAAAATACTCCTGAATGCAGGAGACGGTCCTAACCTCCTGAGGACACAACAAACCTGGGTGTCTCTGCCTACAGAGGAGGGGTATAGCAGGAGGAGGGATCAAGTATCTATTTTTTTTATTGTATCCTGCCTCCTAGTGGTGCCAGCTATACCCCACTGTCCCTGTGTCCCCCAAGCAGACGTAGAGAGAAGCTAAATACACACTACTACTAATTAAAAATTAAATGTATTTTATTAAATTGAAATAAAAGTTTTAAACCGACAATCGACAAACCACCAAAGCTCTGCAATAGCTTTAGAAATTGACTGTGCATAGGTCAGTATAGCAAAAAGGAACACCTGATAATACTGCATTTAGTATGGGGTACAGACCAACACATGACTACTACAACAGAATATGTTGCCCAGTGCATACAAGCATACATAAAAATAGCAGGAATATGCCCAAATGAAACCTGTATCCAGCAGTTCTGATTTATTAATTTTAGATAATTAAAATCTACTTACACAAAGTAGCCTTTTTGGCCGAATGGGAAGGTGTACCAGATGTGCCCTGAAATAGAGTAAGGCCAGCATGTAAAATGTATGTCCAATTCGAATATAGGCAAAAGAAAATAAAATAAAAAATGCAAATACCTCTCTTCCACCAAGTGTTCTCTTCGGAGGAGTCTTTATTAGTCGTTTCATTCCAAATATTTCTTCTATTGGGTGAGTATTTTCTGATGGGGTGCTCATAAGCTGGCTTAAACCTTCCATGTCCTCCACAGGTTGCCCTTTTTCCTTGGGTGTTCTCATTATACGCTTGATTCCAACCATGTCCTCCACGGGTTGCCCTTTCACCTTGGGAGTTCTCATAATGCGTTTGATGCCGATCATATCTTCTACTGGTTGTTCCTTGCGTCTTGGGGTCTTCATAATGCGTGCTATGCCAGCCATATCCTCCACTGGTTGGCCTTTTACTTTTGGAGTCTTCATAATATGCTGAATACCAGTCATATCTTCTACAGGAAGTGACTCCTTTTGTTTTGGTGTTCTCAACATTTTCTTTATTGCCACAGGATCAATAACTGGCTTTCCTTTTTGTTTAGGTGTTCTCATAATCCTTTTCACACCAGTCAAACCCATTGTTTCTCTCTTTTTCTTTTGTGACTTTGCTTCCTCTTGGTTTTCATTTAATGTGGCTGCCTCTTTTTCCATCAGTTCGGAGTCTACGGAAGTTTCAGATGCTGGGGACACAGGACTTAGAAGACGGGACACTGCATCGCGACTGTACGGTTTCTTACTCGTCATAGCAGGGCTACCATTTAATGGAGAAACAACCATTTCACCTGTCCAGTAGAGGAAAAAAAATATGGTAAAGACATTTAGATTTATTTTAATAAGGATGCTTCTGTACCAGTCCAAGACAATCACAGCTCATGAGTTGGATAGTATGAGTGGACAACTAAGGTATGAAACATAACAGGAATAGTTAACAACTGACCGTGTACCTTAAAGGACCTGTAACATCAAAAATTTTTACAAAAAAATTCGTTACAATACAACGAAAAAAAACATCAAGACCAATTAAAATTTAAAATAGCAAATCCTTTATTAAGATATAACTTACAGAAACTCCACTTCCTGTCTTCTACAGAAACGGCGAAAGGGCGACCATCCATGCTGCTGTGCTTGATTGCTCTTCTCTGGCTCTTCACTGACAGCGTGTCGATCTCCTCCAGCTCTTCAGAAGGCCGCAGCGGTGTTATTATGCCTGTCCCCACTGTAACATAGCAGACCGCCAGCATACCAGGGTAACCCAGAACCCCCTGCCCCTGCATTATTTCAACCCTCCTGGCACAGGGAGGATTCCTTCTGCCTGCTGCTGTGGGCTGTTGGGGAGACGCGCAATCAATGTATGGACCAGTAAAGGGAGCAGCGTTTCTTCAGAGTCGGAAGGTGAACCAGCTGGCCAGCATGTTTGAATGGCAGACCCCTGTCCAAAGCTATCCGGCTCTCTCCGCACATCCCCAAGGCGAACTGCTGCCTTTGCGATGGCAATCACCTAGCAGCCTAGTTCCCTCTGCAGCTCCCGCCTCTCGTTTCCGGGTTCCTCCCGAGCGGTTACATCAGTAACAAAACCGGAGTGATTCCGGCACCAAAAGGAGAGCGTTGCACACAATAAGGAAGCCCGAGAGGGGCAAAAGGTTGAGGATCGTATAACCTCCACTCTGGAGGAATCAGGAAACGAGTGGCGGGAGTCTTGGCGCTGCTAGGTGATTGGAGCCATCGTGAAGGCAGCAGTTCGCCTTGGGGATGCGTTCACAAACGCGCCGGCCAGCGGGTTCACTTTCCGAAGGCAGGCTCTGCAGAGATGCAGCTCTTGCGCGTCTCCCCAGCAGCCCACAGCAGCAGGCAGAAGGAATCCTCCCGGTGCCAGGAGGGTTGAAATAATGCAGGGGCAGGGGGTTCTGGGTTACCCTGGTATGCTGGCGGTCTGCTATGTTACAGTGGGGACAGGCATAATAACACCGCTGCGGCCTTCTGAAGAGCTGGAGGAGATCGACACGCTGTCAGTGAAGAGCCAGAGAAGAGCAATCAAGCACAGCAGCATGGATGGTCGCCCTTTCGCCGTTTCTGTAGAAGACAGGAAGTGGAGTTTCTGTAAGTTATATCTTAATAAAGGATTTGCTATTTTAAATTTTAATTGGTCTTGATGTTTTTTTTCGTTGTATTGTAACGAATTTTTTGTAAAAATTTTTGCTGTTACTGGTCCTTTAAAGGGATTCAGTCATGATTTAAAGTTTTCATTCTGAAATTGTACTGTGTAATTTAGCCAAATTAGCTACAAGCATACAAAAAAAAAAAAAAGTCAAGGTCCTGTTTCTGTAAATATATGCACTTGCATAGATACTGGATTTATGAAACTGGACCAGGGAATGTGCATTGATCAGTCCTCTTTCTACAATGAGAACATAATTTATATGTATTTAGCTTTAGGGCAAAGAATCGCTACTCAACTTTTGTGGCATTTTGTAGTTCGAAACTGCCCGCAGTTCAAAGGGAAAGAACTGCACTATGCAACAGTCATGCTTAGGGACAGACCAGCTTCAAAATACAAGAGTGATAGTACAATGAAGTCACATCAGAAGAGTTTGACATTTAAGAAAAATACTAACCCAACTCCTCCGGAGTCTTCATGAGTGACATATCAACAATTGCAGATTGTGGAGTTTTCACTGAGCGACCACTTTTCCTTGGTTTAACATGATCAGGTGTATTAAAAAGCTCACTCAAACCTTAAATAAAATAAAAAATAAAAAAAACTTAATTCAATCAGTTATAGAACTGGAATAATTACTAAAGAAATTGGCTCCTGTATCAGAAATGTTTCTATTAACTTATAATAAGAGCTTTTACGTATAGACTGAAAATCAAAACACTTTCAGAACTACAAGTTTCATAATACCTCATCAAATATGCTGCAGGAGGAACAGATTAGAGTTTCAAACTGCCAATTAATTGATTTATAAGGCTTAGTTGTATCTGCAACCTGATAGGCTGAAAACCTACCTGTGAAGCTTTCATTTTGGTCAGTGATTTTAATAGCTTTGTTCTGCACAATTTTGGGAATATATCCAGTTAGGTTGACAGTTCTTGTATGAGCTCTTCCAACAAGGATTGTGGCCGGAGAATCTGCATGTCCTGTACCAGTGCGGTCAATAACTCTTCGTGCCGGAGTCTAAAACAAAATGTAAGGCAGCTATCAGCACTGTTGTCATTAAACTAAAATAAGTTGTAAACACACCCTGATAAAAATGTAGATTAAAATGACTGTACTGATCAACTGTCACACCACTGTTCATATTAAATGGAGTCTATTCTGTGACATTAGCACATTTTTAGCACCTCAGTTTGTCTAAATGTATTTTAATAACGCTTCTGTATTTTGTAAATGTTTGTAGGTACCTCCAGGACACATGGGGGTACATGAAGAGTTATCAGTCCAGGAAATAGTGTCAGCCCTCACGTTATGCTACAACATAGACTGGTCTAAATAAATACCTTTGGTTTCGGTTTTCTCTTGGTAGGTACCGCTTTGCGAGCATCCTTTTCCGATTTCTTCTGACTTTTAGGAACACCAATTCTTACAACGTCAGCCCATGATTTTGCAACTGAAAAAAGGTTTACAAATATAACCACTGGGAATTTTAGATTATAGATATACCATGTTAGAACTACCTAAAAATGGATTTATAGCACATTGCTAATTTTTTTCATTTTGACAACTGCAAATAACTTACCAAGCAAATTAGCTTCAGTTGCCCCACTTCTGCGCCTAGAACGCAGGAGTTCAAAAGTTTCAAGTTTTCTACTCCTTCTTCCTGGTGTTTTCTTGAATGATGTGGACTTCCTTGATTTCCTTGGGGTTTGTGCAGAGAGTTCATTTTTCTCATCAATTTGAGGTGGTGTATTAATTCGTGAGATTGAAAAACGTCCTTTTGTATAACTAGTAGCAGGTGACCTCTTGACCGGGGTAGCAGCTGGGGTGGCCTTGGCAGGAGACCTTTTTGCCGGGGTGGCCTTGGCAGGAGACCTTTTTGCCGGGGTGGCCTTGGCAGGAGACCTTTTTGCCGGGGTGGCCTTGGCAGGAGACCTTTTTGCCGGGGTGGCCTTGGCAGGAGACCTTTTTGCCGGGGTGGCCTTGGCAGGAGACCTTTTTGCCGGGGTGGCCTTGGCAGGAGACCTTTTTGCCGGGGTGGCCTTGGCAGGAGATCCCTTGGCAGGAGACCTCTTTGCTGGGGTGACCTTGGCAGGAGACCTCTTTGCTGGGGTGACCTTGGCAGGAGACCTCTTTGCTGGGGTGACCTTGGCAGGAGACCTCTTTGCTGGGGTGACCTTGGCAGGGGATCTTTTTGCTGGGGTGACCTTGGCAGGGGATCCTTTGGCAGGAGACCTTTTTGCTGGGGTGACCTTGGCAGGAGACCTTTTTGCTGGGGTGGCCTTGGCAGGAGACCTTTTAGCTGGGGTGGCCTTGGCAGGAGACCTTTTTGCTGCGGTCACCTTGGCAGGGGATCCCTTGGCAGGAGACCTTTTTGCTGGGGTCACCTTGGCAGGAGACCTTTTTGCTGGGGACGCCTTGGCCGGAGACCTTTTTGCTGGGGACGCCTTGGCCGGAGACCTTTTAGCTGGGATCACCTTGGCAGAGAATCCCTTGGCAGGAGACCTTTTTGCTGGGGTCACTTTAGCAGGAGATCCCTTGGCCGGAGACCTTTTTGCTGGGGATGCCTTGGCCGGAGACCTTTTTGATGGGGACGCCTTGGCAGGAGACCTTTTTGATGGGGTCACCTTGGCAGGGGATCCCTTGGCAGGAGACTTTTTTGCTGGTGTCGCTTTAGCAGGAGACCTTTTTGCTGGGGACGCCTTGGCCGGAGACCTTTTTGCTGGGGACGCCTTGGCCGGAGACCTTTTTGCTGGGGACGCCTTGGCCGGAGACCTTTTTGCTGGGGACGCCTTGGCCGGAGACATTTTTGCTGGGGACGCCTTGGCCGGAGACATTTTTGCTGGGGACGCCTTGGCCGGAGACCTTTTTGCTGGGGACGCCTTGGCCGGAGACCTTTTTGCTGGGGACGCCTTGGCCGGAGACCTTTTTGCTGGGGACGCCTTGGCCGGAGACCTTTTTGCTGGGGACGCCTTGGCCGGAGACCTTTTTGCTGGGGACGCCTTGGCCGGAGACCTTTTTGCTGGGGACACCTTGGCCGGAGACCTTTTTGCTGGCGACGCCTTGGCAGGGGATCCCTTGGCAGGAGACCTTTTTGCTGGGGTCGCTTTAGCAGGTGATCCTTTGGCTGGAGACCTTTTAGCTGGGGTCAGCTTGGCAGGAGATCCCTTAGCAGGAGACCTTTTAGCTGGGGTTGCCTTGGCAGGGGATCCCTTAGCAGGAGACCTTTTGGCTGGGGTTGCTTTGGCAGGAGACCGCTTGAATAGTGCCAAGTCAGTACCAGGCTCAAAAGCTTCCTAAACATGGGAAAGTGTAAAGATTAGCCACTGCAAACTTTTACTACTGTACAATTCTCTAAGTAGCCCTAGCACAGCATGTGTAGTAAAGTCCAAAAATTTTATTTTACAGTGCATACCAAGTCTAAATCTACAAAAGTGATGCCTGAGAAAGGTTATGATGGCAGTGCATGGCTGTTAATTTTATACCCCAGGCTAGTCCACTCCCTCGTGCTACAGCATGAGTGGGTGGACAGTGATTGGATTCCCTGTGTAGGGTCCTTTAAAGACATTATGCCAAGATTTTAATGGTTTGCTTTTTATTTCTAAAGTACACTTTATATTACAATTAATTCACTCTACTATTTCAATGGTTATTCCTAAACCAACAAATAATTTTTTTAGCTGTAATATTTGAGTGGAGGCAGCCATCTCAATGCATTGTGCCTGATCTTGCCTGAGCTTTAAGAAAAAGACAGCACTTCAGGATGGAACTACTTTGAGATGGCCATTGTTTTGTTGATAGGATATATCTTCAGTTGCAATATACCTGTAGCTACTTAGAAAAGCGACAAGTAAAACTAATTCCATCACAAAAGAGTGTCTAACCAATTAAGTGCCTTCAGAAAATGAGTATGAAAAAAAACCTACCTTAATTGCAGATTGCTTGAAACCACCAAAGCTCTTTCGAATAACTGCTAGAGGTGTGGCAAGTGATAGACTTCGCCTTGCAGGTGCTGCACCTCTTTTAAGAGGAGAGTTTGGAGGAAGCCTTTTATCAAAAAGCTCTGGACTAAGATGCCCTCCAAATGAGACCCTTTTTCTTTTTGGAGTGGGCTCAGGTAATTCAAGCTCAGAACTTCTTCGTTTTTGCTGTGGTTTTGAGACTTTAGCTATTTGAATAAAACATGTTAAAAAAAAAAAAGTTAGAAAATATTTCTAAAACGAGCTTTTAAACAAAAACGCAGAGGCCTTTTGTTTAAAGATTAATGTGCACAGCATGGATCAAGACCCATATACTGCTTCTCACCGTTTTTGTGCAAGTCCTTGGGAGATGCCGATCTTGGAGACAGGTTTCTGGACCGAGGTATAACAGAACCTCCAGATTTTGCAGGTGTTCGCTCTTGAGCTGGTTCCTTTGAAGTACTACGTCTTGGAGTTAGCTTGTCATTAGACTTGGCAGGAGAATCTCTCTTAATACTAAGCCTCTGTTGCTCTTGTTTTGGGGACTGACGCCCTCTGGATGGACTTTTCAATGCACTCGCAGTTTTCTCAGACAGTGTTGCCGATTCAACATGAAGTTCCTGACTTTCAAATTCTCCAATGCTCAATTCCGGTGTTGCCTTAACAGTTCCAAGGCTTCTTCTAGTCGTGGTAGGAGTAACGTTATCTCCATTCTCCATGTTTTGCTTTGCTGGTGTTTTTGCATGCTCTTGTTTTAAGTCAACTTTACTTTTAAGCATTTCGTACAGTTCACCAAATGGTGACAAATCTTTCTTCCCTCTTGAAGATCGTCTATTGGGCGATACTGGAAGAGAAAGGCGTGTGTGGGTGGTTCTAGAGACATTTCCTTCTGATTTCCGAGTGAGCTTACTCGCTTTACCTGTAAGATTACAAATATACAATGTGATACAATATAGCAACAGAGGTTTGCTTAATGGTGTGTTTTCAAAAACTCTACAGGCAATGGCATGGATGTGAAGCTTGCCACAGCTTTCCCCAAGAAGGTTGCAGCAATTTTAAATGCCAACATATCATGGGCAAAAATTAATTATCCTCGCCCCATGGTAAGAGTGGAGTCCGCAGGGCTGCAGTGCCAACTCTCCATAAGCCAACTGTCACTGGCATTATTTTAACAGACAACTAATCTATGTAAAGTTACATGACTTTATAATATTTCAGATGTCTGATATCAATATAATTGAAAAAAGTATAATTAAAAAAATACCTTTGATTGACGGCGACTCCTCTTCAACGAACTTAAAAAAAAAAATTACAATTAGTTACAGAATAATGTAAAGATATAGTATAAGTTCTTTAAAAACAGCTTTGCCTAGAAAGCCAAGTGTATTGTATAACTGATTTCCAGCATTTAATAGATTAAAGAGAACCACATGTAGGAAATACAATTGAAGGGGTTATTCACCTTTTAATATAGAATGGCTAATTCTAATCATATTTGCAACTGGCCTCCATTTTTTTCAAACTGACCCCATCTAATAATTAAATGCTCTATAAGGCTACAAATATCGTTATTATTATTATCAAATGTATCGTTTATTACTTGTCTTTGCATTCAGGCCCTCTACTATGCATGGTTGCTAGGGTAATGTGGACTAGCTGCTGAATAAAAAAAAAAGTCATAACTCAAAAACCAATCAATTGCAAATTGTCTCAGAATATCACTACATCATACTTCTACTACTATTACAAGCTAATTTAAGGTGAACAACCCCATTATACAATATAATGATACAATTAAAACAGCCACACTAAAAGCTTTGCATAAATATAGCAAACAGAACTATGTCTTTAATGCTGCAAGTAGTGAGAAGTAATACAATACAAATAATAATAAATACAAATTATATATTTCAAATACATTTTTATACACAAAAATAGAGAGAACCAATTATTTCACCTTGCTACGTAAAGAATTTCCCCCCGTGGATTGACTGCGAGGCTTCGTCAGAGATTGTTCAAACCTATAAAAACAGCCAATTTAAATATCAGTGACAGTTTGAATATTGATTACAATAAGATTTCTGGGCCTGAACATAAATTAACCCGACATGATCTACACTCACTGTAGATGTTTAGAAGCTCACTACAATGAACTATAAATGCCATTCTCCTACCCAATTGTCGCGAATAGGCTGCCAGTTTCCTCTCTGGTCTCTCTGACCCATCGGTTAAATGGGTTGTGCAAGTAAAAGTGACAATGCAATTAACATAGCTGCTAATCACATAACAGGCTGCCCTTTGTATTATGTAGAAATTATTAGATTCAATTAACTTCTAACGTTCAGTACATTTTAGATTCAGGCGGGTAGGTAAATTATAATATATGGCTATAAAGATATCCTGTATAATGAAGTACATTACACAATTATCCTCTGGCCCCATAACCAGAAAGGACGAAAAGGGAGTTCAGAATCCAAATACTTCCAGGTTAAGAGGGTCACTATTGAATAAAACATACAAAGCAGAGTTCAGCAGGCTTTAAGTACACTGGATATTTGCTATAGGGGAACTGATTCTTCTTAAAAATCTTTTTTCCCCTTTGCCTACATTATTTTGTTGTGTTCAAAAAAACCAACTATGGGTATCTTAAGTAAAGATGCACCGAATCCACTATTTTGGATTCGGCCGAACCCTTTGCGAGAGATTCGGCAGAATACCGATCCGAGTCCTAATTTGCATATGCAAATTAAGGGTGGGAAGGGGAACACTTTTTTACTTCCTTGTTTTGTGACAAAAAGTCACACGATTTCTCTTCCCGCCCCTAATTTGCATATGCAAATTAGGATTCGGTTCAGCCAGGCAGAAGGATTCAGCCGAATCCTGTTGAAAAAGACCAAATCCCAAACCGAATCCTGAATTCAATGCATCCCTAATCTTAAGCAAATATTAAAAATAACATACCTGAAAGAACGATCAATTATAGTAATCACATCTCCATGTTTAAGGCGCTCAGTTTGCTCAATTGCTGTTCCATTTAACTGCGTTGGGTTGACGGCACTTAAGTTGACGACAAAAACCTAAAAGATCCACGTGACATTATGAGCTTTACAGAGAACCCTGTAGACAACCATTTCTTCCAGGCGACATTTACAGAGAAGAACAAATGTAAACTGTACTTGTTGGCAACAAAGTTCGATTTAGCAGAACAAAGGTTTGTTTCACCCCACACAATACTTTCACTCCAGTTCCTACACAATAACAGTATTGGTTTGATGTCTAAAGATCTCAAAAATAATTTTCAATCTTTGCTTAGGGCTCCCCTTAGATAAGGTAATTATAAGCTTTATATTAATATCTGTTAATTTGAGCATGGTAATACCTCTTTATTTGCTTTAACTTCAACTCTGCAATGCTCTTTGGAGACATGTGGGAGCTGAATACGGATATCACATTCTGATTTTCTGTAATGCAAAAAAATTTAAATTCAGGGGTGATTATCAGACACAAATATGCAAAAGACAAGCACATATATAAAAAAAGGGGATAAACAAAATGCATTTAATGGGAAGTTTACAATAACTTTGTATTTTAAAGACGGCTCTTCCTTTAAGCAACTTTTCAACTTTTTCTTTTTATTCCGCATGATATTCAAGATTAGACTTCACATATTGCCACTGAATTGACTACAGCTAACAAACATGGATTGACCGAGAGGTGTACTATTGCTTATTTTCTTTTCGGCACTCAAAACGGCTCCTTCGTTTCTAAGATAATGTATGAATAAACTTCTCAAATTCCAAGCCAAGTTATAAAACAAAAATAAAACGAAGATTAAAAATGAAGGCCAACTGTAAACTGACTTAAAATTATCATGCTTAAAGTAATTTTGATGTAGTGGGGGGCACAAACATTGTCCTTTTATGATTAACTATTAGGCTGTTGGCATACAGGATGTTTTCTCCACCCAAGTAAGGCTGCAAAGAAGCACCACAAACAGCCCTGTCACCTTCTATTGACGTCACCAAAAATAGAATTGAGACTGTGAAGTACAACCTTTTCAAGGAACAGCAACACCAAAAAATTAAAGTGTTTTTAAAGTAATGAAAATATCACGTACTGGTAAAACGGATGTGTTTGCTTCAGAAATACTACTATAGTTCAAGCTGCTGTGTACCAATGGCAGAAATTGAATAAAAGGCTATGGCACAGGTTAAAAGGGTGGTTCACCTTTTAATATTCAAACATTGAAGTGTAAAGTGTAATTTTTAACCTTCTGAAGCAACTCTGGGAGGGGGGTCGCCGACCCTGTAAACTGTTCTAAATTGATACATTTAGTCGATACATTCCTTATATTTGTCCCTGCTGAGCAGAATCTCTGGGTATCATTACAGGCAGCTGTAAGAATTGATACAATAGTTGCTAATACTCCAGAGATGCTGCTGAGAAATGTATCAACTAAATGTTGCAAAATTGTAACAGTTTAGAGTCTGCACCTGAATTACTGAGCTGCCAGACTCAAACACCAGAGACACGAACATTCAACTTTAAACTTAGATTTTTGAAAAACAGTAAAAAATAAATGGAAAGTTTTTGAAAAAAGTATTTGAGGAACAATCTAAAAACTGAATTGAAAAAGTGTTTGGAAGGTGAACAACCCCTTTAAATAATGGATAACAGATAACACCATTGTGTTCTACAGAGCTCATCCCCCATTGCTACACAGCAGCTTATTTATACAACCAATAGTAGTCTCTGAAGCAAATAGTTTTACCAGTGCATGACAACACTGCATTATATTTTTATCACTTTCAAACACATATTTTTTGATGTTACCGCTCCTTTAAGTCTGAGATGTGCCTATAAAGGAGTATAAAGCCTATATAGGAGTATAAAGTGGTTCCCCAATTAATGTGAGTTTGGATGGGTGAATTTGGATGCTTCAGTCAGCTGGAACAAGCCAGCAGAGAAAACATTGTTTGCCGCCAGCTCATAACATGATATAGGGCATAACATATATAAGATAACAGGATATAGGACGATCTGCAAGAAATAAACGTAACAAACGTAAAGGGACACTACTATATGATGTGAATAAGCCGACCAACACGGACTCTAATTACTGTTATTCTACAAAGGAATACTTACATTCTGGTGCACTGTTTTACTCAAATTAGCCATATATATTGATTCTACAAAGGAATACAGGTATGGGACCTATTATCCCAGAATGCTCGGGACCTGGGGTTTTCCAGATAACTGATCTTTCTGTAATTTGGTACTTCATGCCTTAAGTCTACTAGAAAATCATTTAAACATTAAATAAACCCAATAGGCTGGTTTTGCTTCCAATAAGGATTAATTATATCTTAGTTGGGATCAAGTACAAGGTACTGTTTTATTATTGCACAGAAAAAGGAAATCATTTTTAAAAATTTGGATTATTTGGATAAAATGGAGTCTATGGGAGACAGCCATTCCGTAACTGGGAGTTTTCTGGATATTGGGATTCCGGATAAGGGATCCTATACCTGTACTTATATTCATGTACACTGTTTTAGTCAAATTAGCCATATTTATTGAAAATAAGACTAATCCGTGGACTACGAGAATATAGAAATAAAACCACTTAAAAACAGGAAATTCTTGACCAATCAACAACTTCTAAGTAAGCATTTCTCAGACACACCAAATGCTTCGCCAACAATGGAAGACGTTCCTTACAAAATTTGTCGTCTTAATAAAACCATAAGTGGGCATGATGGTGTTTCCTTTAGGTCAAAGAAACACTGGGCAACAGTTAGCACTTTTTTAGCATGAAAATTTCCAGATCAGCCGGTGGGCAACTAAAATGCTGAGCTTTCCCCTTAAATAGCAACTGTATTGCCCAGGCGATTACCATGTAAGGTTAATGCCACACTAACTAATGCCGATTCTGAGCCAGCGGATAAACAAAGACGAAGAATCACCCTGGTGTGGCATTAGCCTTATATGGCAATCACCTGGACAATCAATAGCCCTAGAGCAGGGGGTGCCAAAAAGGTAGATCGGGATCTACCAGTAGACCTTTAGCTGCTGATCAGTAGATCAAGAAAAAGTCAACAGACAACTTGTCTAAATCACCCTCCGGTTTCATGCTTTTCATTCAGATATTTATTAGGTTAAGGTTACAAAAGAGTGTTTAATATAGCAAAATAAATTTCCTCAAATCAATATAACATTTAAGTAATGTTTTCAATGGAACAGAATGCGAATGATTTTATGGATGTAGATCATAAAAGGACAACATCACTAAAAGTAGACCTCCACATTAGTAAAGTATGGGCACTCCTGCGGAGTCAGACTCAGCAGCATTAACTGGCAAGCGATTATTGGCTGATCGACAAGTTCACTGGCAGAATGAAGTTTTCCATTTAGCCTTAAAGGGATACTGTCATCGGAAAACATGTTTTTTTCAAAACACATCGGTTAATAGTGCTACCCCAGCAGAATTCTGCATTGAAATCCATTTCTCAAAAAAGCAAACAGATTTTTTTTATATTCAATTTTGAAATCTGACATGGGGCTAGACATGTGACTTGTGCCTGCACTTTAGGAGAGAAATGCTTTCTGGCAGGCTGCTGTTTTTCCTTCTCAACGTAACTGAATGTGTCTCAGTGAGACATGGGTTTTTACTATTGAGTGCTTCTTAGATCTACCAGGCAGCTGTTATCTTGTGTTAGGGAGCTGCTATCTGGTTACCTTCCAATTGTTCTCCAACTTGCAGTACAGCAGTAAAGAGTGATTGAAGTTTATCAGAGCACAAGTCACATGACTGGGGGCAGCTGGGAATGACAATATGTCTAGCCCCATGTCAGATTTCAAAATTGAATATAAAAAAATCTGTTTGCTCTTTTGAGAAATGGATTTCAGTGCAGAATTCTGCTGGAGCAGCACTATTAACTAATTCAATTTTGAAAAAAAAAACATTTTTTCCCATGACTGTATCCCTTTAAAATGCTGTCTATATCAGCCTGACATACTTACAACCTCTAAAGCACAGATCATCTCCAAAATGTTAACATAAGAAGTGGAAAATAAGTCTCAAATGGTACAAAGTATACCATCTATTCTGTATACAATTCATTCTTTTCATATCTGCTTGTTTACAGGTGGGTGGAGGGAATAAAAAAGTGGGGCAGGCATAATAAAAATAGCAAACTGCACTTCATCTAAAGAACTTACCTTCCGAATAGACAAGTAGTTGCAGTAAGTGGAAAATGGGTACCATCTGTTCCATTCCTTTTAATCACAACAATTTCCCCGAAAAGAGGCATCCTCTAACAAGGCAATCTTACCTACAGATAAGAAAGGGGCAACAGAGTTAATGTTAAGTACACGCCAATGCGTTGCACCGTACCTGTCTGCGACCTAGTCCACAGCTTAACAACAATATCTCTCAATGGCAGATAAATGCCCAGACCAGACTGTGCTTCTTGTAACTGATTATAATAGAAATACACAAGCATTGATCCCATGGCCTAAAAGTTGGCTATATTGTTAATTGGGCCATAATTAGGGATGGCAAAAAAGAATTGTTAAGCCAAATGACAAAGTAACACATGTTCACGGCTCTAGGTTGAAATTTGTCTTGCTTAGTGATTTAAATGGTAGATACGTTTTGTTTGTTTTTTTAAGACAGCATTGCTGCCCCTCCCTTAAATATATATAGTGAATAAAATATAAGGATATTATAAGTTACCGAGGAGTGTTTTTATACAGGTCATGGAACTCCGAGGTAACTTCTAATATCCTCATATTTTGCAACTGGGGGTACTTTATTTATTATAATACACAGTCAAGTGACATAAACTGCGAGTTCTGATGTAATTTCTAAGGATATGATTTACAAGATATTCATGGCTTTTGTGTATTGTATATATATCACAGACGTTGGGTATCTTTCCCCTTCACAAGAAGCAGGCTGCTCAACTTCAGTAGTGGATTATCACACTGCTCTGAGATCAGCCTAAATGCTAAAGCATCTGAACTGTTACAATTTGCTACATTTAGTAGACACACTTCTCAGCAGCTTCTCTGGATTATTAGCAATTATAGTATCAATTCTAACAACTGCCTTTAATGAAACCCAGAGATTCTGCTCAGAAGGGACAAAGATAAGAAATGTATCACCTAAATGTATCCATTTAGAACAGTTGAGAGTTGGCAGCCCCTCCCCCAGCGCTGCCTTTAGAAGGTGAAAAATGAATCTTTACACCTCAATATTAGAAAAACGGTCACACATACAAAATAGAAAGTAATTGGAAAAAGTATTTATTTCTGGTGAGCAATCTGAAACCAACCGAACTGAAAAAAAGTAAGTGAGGGAAAACTTAAAATCACGGGATGTAAAATGTACATAATATAAAGAATCACATTGTATTTATCTCAGGAACGTGCATGAGATTCCTGCAATAAATACACAGTGGAGCTATAAGACGTTTTGTGCGCTCCGGATGAGACAGGTACAGGAACAGTTAGCCGGAAACCAGTTATCCAGAAAGTTCAGAATTACGTCAAGGCATTCACCGACAGACTCCATTTCATCCAAATAGTCTAAAGATTTAAAAATGATTTCCTTTTCCTCTGTAATAACAAAACAGTACCTTGCACTTGAGATATAGTGAATCCCTATTGGAAGCAAAACCAGCCTATTCGGTTTATTTAAGGTTTACAGGACTTTCTAGTAGATCCAAATTAAGGAAAGATCCGTTATCTGGAAAACCCCAGGTCCAGAGCATTCTGGATAACAGGTCCCATACCTTAATTAGCTTAGGATCAAAGCACCCCCCATCCACTAGAAACGTTATCAAAGTTATCGATTTGATGACATCAATCCATTTGGGTGTTTACCTGGTGTATAGAAATGACAACTTTAGAAATAGCAAGATTTAGTGAAATTATTACAGAAATGGCAGGGCATGTCACACCATGTCTTACTCAGCTTTATAGCCGTGTCCCTTTAATACGAAGGTACCACGTGATTTAGATTTAAAGTGTTGACACTGAGATGCTGAACAGCTGTGCAATGGAGGTTCATGCTCAGGGTTAGCAAGTTGGCGGGTTTTTTTCCGGGCTGCTTATTTCAAGTCCAGGCGGGTTTCCAACATACAAACTTGCCAAGATACGGATTTGGTCTCATTTTTGAAGCCTTTGGCGGGTTTGCACTTTGAAAAGTTTGTAATGTTATTTCCCCCCTAGTGTGCCATCCCAGTGCATGCTAGGTAATCGTTTTTTAATTTAGCAAATGCCTACAGCCAAGGTTAATGTTAAACTACAATACCCAGAATGCAACGGAGTAGAAAGGGGTCAACTGCCTTTCCTATTTCTATTTGCTGCAGTTCTAGCCTATCAGTCCCGACCTGTCAGTACTACAGCCCGCTGCATCTGAGATGTGAATCACACGTGCCATACAATTAGAATCATTGCAGGGTTGCCAAGCTGCCTGTTTTTCAGCCAAAGTGGGCTACTAATTTAAAGCCCAGATGGGTTTTGAAAGTACAAACTAGCTAAGATACAGATTTGGGCCTTTGGCTGGTTTGTACTCGGGAAACCAGCCAAAGTTTTTCTTGCCCTAATGTGCCATGGCTGCGTCTCCCAATGCATGTTGGGTAATGCTGGCCACCAAAATGTCTAGAGGTTGACCTGTTTTACCAACGTTTATTGAAATTGTATATGAATTAGGGCATTATGGGGCCCTATATCTCCTGGGCCCCCTTTGTAGTTACACCCCTGGTGACGGGTGAATCTGTCCCATTTTTTGCTACATGGAAAACTGAAAATTTGAAAAAGGCGTATTTTCACTGCACATAGTGTACTTTTCTGGCTACTTTTGAGGTGCCTCTTGGCTAGTTTTGTATCTGACTGTCTGGTCTTGAAAATGACACCTGGCAACCCTGACTTGTAGTTAGCTGCTTCTATAAGCCGTCGTCATACTGATTGTTCACAGTACCAATTGGGCTATTTTTGGGATACAGACACACACTGCTATTTCGGGAGATTAGTCACACCGCGACAAATCGCTTCTTCGGGCGACTAATCTTCCCAAACTGCCTTCCCGCTGGTTAGAATGTAAATCGCTGGTGGGATGGCACTCTAAGCCCTTCGTTTTCCTGAAGTCGCCTCACGAGGAAACTTTCGGGCGACTACAGAAAACAAAGCAGTCAGTACCACCCGACGACTATTTAGATTCTAGCCGGTGGGAAGGCTTTTCAGGGAGATTAGTCGCCCCCGAAGAAGCAGCATTTTGTCACCGGACGACTAATCTCCCCGAATCTGAGCGTGTGCCCTGACCCAACGTGCTGCTATTTCGGGAGATTAGTTCACTGAGCGACAAGTTGCTTCTTCTTCGGGCGACTGATCTCCCCGAACTGGCTTCCTGTCGGCTAGAATGTAAATCGCCAATGTGATGGTTCTCTGAGCCCTTCAGCTTTCCGAAGTCGCCGGATTTCAGAAAACGAATCACTCAGAGTGCCATTCCGGTGGCAATTTATATTCTAGCCGACAGGAAGGCTTTTTGGGGAGATTAGTCGCCCGAAGAAGCATTTTGTCACCAGACAACTAATCTCCCCGAATCTGAGCGTGTGCCCTGACCCTACGTGCTGCTTTTTCGGGAGATTAGTTCACAAGGTGACAAATTGCTTCTTCTTCGGGCGACTGATCTCCCCGAACTGGCTTTCCGTCGGCTGGAATGTAAATCGCCGTTGGGATGGCTCTCGGAACCCTTCAGCTTTCCAAAGTCGCCCGACTTCGGTAAGACTAATCGCACCGAGTGCCATCCCGGCGGCAATTTCGATTCTAGCCGGCGGGAAGGCTTTTTGGGGAGATTAGTCAAACATAGATGAGGCGATTTGATGCCGGGCAACTAAATCTCCTGGAATATCTGCTTTAAAATGGTTTTTGGCTGCTTTTTGGTTACGTTTTTGGATAGTCTTTGGCTGGTTTTGAAAATGTTGATCTGTCAAGCCTGGTCATGCTGCTGACTACACTGGTATCGATGCAGCCAGGCGGCATTAAAGACACCCACGTGACAATACAAGTTTTTGTCCCTGGGTTTATCCAGGCTGAGGGTCTGATGTGGGATCCAGTGATAGTGTATGGGGCAGAGGATTCTGGCAGTAGCAGTAGTTCTAAGCATTGGCAGAGGAATCGCACGGGTTAAAGGAGGCTCGGCCCCCGCATGTGGCCCCAGGAGAAAATAAACAGAGAGGCGGCCGCGGTGAGAGCACATGTACCGGTAAGGCTTGAACACAAACACACGCTGAGGAGAGACGAACAGCACGAGGCCGCCTGTAAGGGACCCGAGCGGCTGAGAGACAAAGCCGGGAGAAAATTGGCGGGCTCCTGCCTCTGAGGGAAGAGCAATTCCAGAACAGCCAGAAATCACGTGGCTGCGGGCGTCTAACATAGGCCGAGCGTCGGGCACTAACCTGTACACTGAAGACTTGTTTCCCGCCTCCGTTTAGTCCATTAACGGAGGAAGCCGAACGAAGCAGCCGGACCTCCAAGTACACGTCCGTTTCCAGAGACTCTGAAGCGATTAATCTGCGCAGGCGCGAAGCTCCGCGTCAAGCGCTACCACTAGTTTGTTTCCCCTCACACTCTTTTGGTATCCTTCCGCTCCCTCCAGCAAGACTTTTTACCTCCTAAACCACGAACTAAGGAAATGCTAGGAGATCACGCGCGCTTTTACTTCCATCGTTATGAGGTAAAAAAAAAAAAACCCGTAGGCGCTACTTACCCGCTTCAAGAAGCGCCCACCTCGCCGAACTATTTTAGCTTGGGCGCACGCACACTTCCCCGATTTTTAATGATTTGCAATAGAATTCGAATTCTCGCGCGAAGCCAGCCCATTGGCTGCTGCCTGTGACGTCAAATGAGGGGCGTTGTGGATTGGGGGAGCCGTGGGCGGGAGTTCGGCGCGGATAGTGCAAAGGCAGGTTGAGGCGATGTACTATACACACGCAGTCATTAAAATATGAAAACAAAGAAAAAGGCCCTGACGTAGTACACTATAGATATGAAAATATCTCAAGCTTCATGAGCCCACATAATGAAACAAGAGCAGGATCCATTTTAATAAAGCTTTGCACTTCAGAGTTGCCCCTGGACTATGACTAGAATTAGGCAGTAGAGGCACTTGCTTAGGGAGCAACTATTGGGGGGAGGGGAGCATTTCCAAAAAATATATTTATACTTGTTCATATAATACAGCAGCATATATTTGATATTGTCCTTGTCTCTCCTCATGGTCCCTGTGTCACACTTGATCTACATTCACCATTAAAGGAGAAGAAAATACATATTTACTTGGGGGGTGCCAAAAGATAGGCTCTCCCAAGTGATTGTATTTACTTACCTCACAACTCGGGCCAGTGCTCCTATCAGGAGAAAACTGCACCTGCCCGGGGTTATACCAGTGAACACCAAGGAGCGTCGGCTTTCTTCAAATTTCCCAGGGCAGACGCCAGGTTTGCCAGGTCTAATTTTTAAAACCAGCCAAAGTCAGCTACAAAACCAGCCCAAAACTAGCCAAAAGAACTTCAAAAGTAGCCCAAAAATAGTACTTACGCAGTGAAAAATAAATGAATATATGTGAAAATACGCTTTTTAAAAATTTCTCAAATTTTTCCACAAAGCAAAATTTGGACAGATTCACCCATCACCAGGGGCGTAACTGCAGGGGGGGGGCAGGAGGTATAATACATATACAATTCCAATAAATATTGGTAAAACAGGTCAACTTCTAGACATTTTGGTGGCCAGCAGATTTTTGCCCCAAAATTGTCAGAAATTGAGGAAAGTCACTGGAAAACTTGAGAATGGGACAGGTGACTGGGGTACAGAGTCCAAAATTTGTTAACTCCCGACTTCTACACAAGTCAGCCCCATTGCATGCTGGGTATTGTAGTCTTACAATTAAACTTGGCAGTTGTCAAATTGTTAAAACAAAACTATATTACCCAACATGCATTGGGAGACACAGGCTTGGCACATTAGCTCAAGAAAAAACTTTCCAAAGTTCGAATCAGCCTAAGGCCCAAAAAGTAGCCCAAATCTGTACCTTGGCTAGTTTTTACTTTCAAAACCCGCCTGGACTTTAGATTAGTAGCCCAATTTGGCTCAAAAACAGCCAATTTGTCAGACGCCTGTGCAGTAGATTGCCGACTTCTTCATTAAGTTTGGCTTTTCTCACTACTAGGGTTGCCACCTTTTCTGGAAAAAAATACTGGCCCTTTTATATATTTATCTTTCTTCCCTATTAATAACATTGGGATCAACCATCATTTTTACCAGCCAGGCCTGTAAAATACCGACCAGGTGGCAACCCTACTCACTTCTGCTCATGCACACCTGCTCGAAGAAAGAAGAAGAATAAGTAAGAGGATCGCTCTGTGGTGCTCGCTGGAATAACCCCGGGCCGGTGAAGTTTTTTGCTGATGATTCAATGTACAATTTGTGCATCCAGGTCTGGACTGAGAATCAAAATAGACCCTGGCATTTCAACTGCACAGAGGGCCAAACAGCCCCCTAAACATTGTGGGATTTTTTCTTTATTTATTTTAATGTAAGTGGTTAGTTGCAGGTCAGAAGACAATCGTTCGTCCTACATAGGCTAATCATCTGCATGTCTATGGCCAGCTTTACTCACTAAGCATTGTCCCATGCCACCATCTTTGTGGAGAATTTTCTCATACCTGAGTGAGGCTATCTCATAAGCAAGGGGATTTTTGAGATAAGGAGATATGAAGTGCCAAACAATGTTCTAGCGGACAGGACAGGTTGTTTCAGCTAACTTGAGGAAAATTAAATACGTTTTGAAAAAACCAAAACTTTCCCCCCAAAGCAAAAATTCAAAAATAAGCACCTGCTTTGATGCCACTGAGAGCAATATCCAAGGGGTTGGTGAGAAACATGTTGCTCGTGAGCTAATGGTTGGGGATCATTGGTCTCTAGACTAATGCACAACAGAACTCCATTGGGGCATAAACCTGCTGCATAGAAATTACACCTTTAGAAATAGCAAGATTCTGTGGTTTTGAGGAATTATTTCAGCAATGTCAGGGCATAATAACTATACCATGTATATCCTCAACTTGATCAATTGTTACCTTCATACTAAAGGGACACAATTATGAGTTAGCTTTAAATAGTGACACAGCACAGAGATGCTGAAAGGCTGTTCAGTGGTGGGCCATGATGCAGACTGGTGTGCGACCCACATACTGATAGAAATTCGCTTTATTCCTCCAATGTCTCAGAGTGGCACACATTCCCCATTATTGGTATTATTATCCCCAAGGTAACTTTGACCTGTTGTGGAATAGTGGAGTTTCTATAGCTTCTTCCCTTCATGACAATGGGAAATGTGCACCTATAAGTACACACTGAGTTGTCACTGAGCAGCAAAGCACCGCAATCCTGAGCAGTAGTCACTCGACAATGTATTCATTCTATTCCTTTCTCTCAAAATGCTTGTTGCTATAAAAATAAATACAGCCCAGACGGCAAATCAGTGACCTGCAGTTACACCCAGAGGCCTTAACGGATGCAAATAACCTCAAGCAATGTTTCAAAGACTCCCTGATAGGTTTCTCCATTCGTATGCTTATAAAGACATTCCAGCTGTGCTTTATTTGTGCCTGAAATCAAAGTGTAATGGGTAAAAAAAAGCCAGAACTGGTCTTAAAAATTGTCTTCAAAAATGTGGGTAATTTCCCCCCAATTTATCTGAGAGTCATTCTCTAAAATTGGGCTGTCCCTGGATATAAGGGCTCTTACACATGAGCGTTTTTACCTGCGCTCCCCTGCGTTCCGTTTTTCGGCGTTCAGCCGCAGGGGAGCGCAGGAATAGACACATTTAATTATTTCAAATGGGGCTGTACTCACACAGGCGCATGTAGGCGCCGAACCAAGGTTGAGACGCAACATGCTGCATTTTTCCTGCGTTCGGCGCCTACATGTGCCTGTGTGAGTACAGCCCCATTTGAAATAATTCAATGCGTCTATTCCTGCGCTCCCCTGCGGCTGAATGCCGAAAAACGGAACGCAGGGGAGCGCAGGTAAAAACGCTCATGTGTAAGAGCCCTAAGATAGTTTGCCATTGCATGGATATCTTTGGCAGTATGTTATTATACACAAATGTAATTAAACGGGTTGTTCACCTTTAAATTAACTTTTAGTATGATGTAGAGAGGGATATTCTGAGACAATTTGCAATTGGTTTTCATTTTTAATTATTTGTGGGTTTTTTTTTATTTAGCTTTTTATTCAGCAGCTCTCCAATTTGCAGTTTCAGCAATCTGGTTGCTGGAGTCCAAATGACCCTAGCAACCATGCAGTGGTGTGAATAAGAGACTGGAATATGAATAGGAGAGGGCCTGAATACAAAAATAAGTAATAAAAAGTAGCAATAACAATTAGGCCCTTATTTATCATAATCCAAATTTTTAAGGGGACAAACTCGTTAAGATCGAGCGAAAACCCGAATTGTATGAGTTTTTTCACGAATTGCTTAATTTTTTCTGGCTTTTTCCTGAAAAGCCAGAATCTTTTGGATATGTGCCTGATTTTTTCGAAATATTTCGGGCTAATTCCAGAGCAGACCACAGAAACTTCCAAATAAGATAGGGACTTCTCCCATTGACTCATATACAACCTCGGCAGGTATGAGATGCTGGATTTTCAAATTCAGACTTTTTCCATCCTTCAGAGTTTTTTTTTTTTCACTAAATTCGGATTTTCTAGTACAAAAAAGGCAAATTTTTCGAGTTTTTGGCATTTGGACTTTAATAAATAGCCCCATAAATGTGTAGCCTTATGGAGCTTTTGTTTTTTAGATGAGGTCAGTGACCCCCATTTGAAAGCTGGAGAGAGTCAGAAGAAGAAGGCAAATAATTACAAAACTATAAAAAAAAAAATAATGAAGCCCAAACTAAAAGTTGCTTAGAATTGGCCATTCTATAACATTTTAGTTTCCGCAATCTGGTTGCTAGGGTCCCTACTAACTATGCATTGATTTGAATAAGAGACTGGAATATGAATAGGAGAGGCCTGAACAGAAAGAGTAATAACAATAAATTTATAGCCTTACAGAGCATTTGTTTTTAAGTTGGGGTCAGTGACCCCCATTTGAAAGCTGACAAGATATAAAAGAAGAAGGCAAATTATTAATATCTAGGGATGCACCAAATCCAGGATTCGGGAAGGATTGGCCTTTTTCAGCACGATTCGGATTTGACTGAATCCTTCTGCCAGGCAGAATAGAATCCAAATCCTAATTTGCATATGCAAATTAGGGACGGGAAGGGAAATCATGTGACTTTTTATCACAAAACAAGGAAGTAAAAAATGTTTCCCCTTCCCACCCTAAATTTGCATATGCAAATTAGGATTTGGTTCTGTGTTCAGCCAAATCTTTCACAAAGGATTCGGGGGTTCGGCCAAATCCAAAATAGTGGATTTGGTGCATCCCTGTTAATATCATTATATTATTCACATGGAGCGAGAAAACGGGGGCAGTAAAATGCTAGAAATCACCACCATGCTCACGTTTAGTGTCAGGCACACATATGCTTAGCATAAGAGCTTACACTTTAATCAGATGAATGGGCTTAAAAAAAGAAAGGGTGAATTCAAGTTAATATCAGAAAATGGCCTGTAATGTTAATTCGTCATCTAGAAGTGACACCCTGCTATTAAAATAAATACATATTTCCATTATAACTGTGTTTGGCTCCATTCCAGGATCATAAAGGAGTTTGTTTCTCAGTCAGAGAAGTTCTACTGTTTTCTGCCTTCAACTCTTTCCATTTACATGAACTCTTTGAAGCACCAAAGCCCCACACCCTGTGCTTGTGCGACAACAGGGGGGACAAGATAAAGGAAACGCCCCTCCTACCAGGGAAACTATTTGTCTTCTGCTGCCAGTTGTTATTGTTTAAAGGCAACGCTAAACCAGACCGACAGACTCTGAGCTCTATGTGCAAAGTATAGTGTCAGAATGGATCCTGAACTTGTATTCCTTTCTGCTATAACAGTTTATACAGCAGGAAGATTTATAAACATATATGTATAAAAAAAAGCATATTTTTATGAGTAAGGGTTCAGAGCCATAAATGAGTGTATAACTTTATTTCTTGCTGAGTTGCAATTCTGGATCTACCCTGCCCCCATCCACACTCTTCAACGATATCTCCCAATGTGGGAAAAAATATGTTGTATGTGTATTAAAGTATTAAAAGAAAGTATTACAGATAGACCATCTCCCGTAGACTCCAAATCCAAATAATCCAAATTTTTAAAAATTATTTCCTTTTTCTCTGTAATAATAAAACAGTACATTGTACTTGATCAAAACTAAGATATAATTAATCCTTATTCAAACCTCCCAACATGTTGGAAAAAGAAAGACGGACAAAAAGATTTGGTGCGTTAAAATTTGACAAAGCCCATTTTTGTGACCACACCCCCTAATTACCATGTCCATTTTACAATATTTGGCAGGTTATGAAAGTTTGAACACATTTCTGCATTTTTTATGTGTTATTACAGTTTGCTAATGAAGGTGAATTGCCCTTTAAGTTGTTTAAAGGGATCCTGTCATCTGAAAACATGTTTTTTCCAAAACACATCAGTTAATAGTGCTGCTCCAGCAGAATTCTGCACTGAAATCCATTTCTCAAAAGAGCAAACAGATTTTTTTATATTCAATTTTGAAATCTGACATGGGGCTAGACATATTGTCAATTTCCCAGCTGCCCCACTCATGTGACTTGTGCCTGCACTTTAGGAGAGAAATGCTTTCTGGCAGGCTGCTGTTTTTCCTTCTCAATGTAACTGAATGTGTCTCAGTGGGACATCATGGGTTTTTACTATTGAGTGTTGTTCTTAGATCTACCAGGCAGCTGTTATCTTGTATTAGGGAGCTGTTATCTGGTTACCTTCCCATTGTTCTTTCGTTTGGCTGCTGGGAGGGAAAAGGGAGGGGGTGATTTCACTCCAACTTGCAGTACAGCAGTAAAGAGTGATTGAAGTTTATCAGAGCACAAGTAACATGACTTGGGGCAGCTGGGAAATTGACAATATGTCTAGCCCCATGTCAGATTTCAAAATTGAATATAAAAAAATCTGTTTGCTCCTTTGAGAAATGGATTTCAGTGCAGAATTCTGCTGGAGCAGCACTAGTAACTGATTCATTTTGAAAATTTTTTTTTTCCCATGACAGTATCCCTTTAAGTTCTTATCCTATCTAAAACCATTGCAAATGTATGTTAACGGTCAGAGCACACGCTTAGATCTAGGGAGATTAGTCGCCCGAATCTGAGCGTGTGCCCTGACCCTAAGTATGTATTCTGGGCTCTCTGCCAAGAGCCAATTAAGTTAGAAACTTTGTAACTTTTTCTGGCAGTTCAGTGCAGCAGATTAAAAAGAAACTCAGGACCTATCAGTACATATACGGGACTGCGGGTTGAGCTATCAAATGCGGGACTGTCTGGCTCAAAACGGGACAGTTGGGAGGTATGCTTATTGGAGGCAAAACCTAAACATTTATAAAATGTTTACATGATTTTCTAGTAGACTTAGGGGCATGTTTACTAACATTGGAGATAAATATCTGGAGAAATTTCTGGAGATGTTGCCCATGGCAACCAATCAGCAATTAGATTTAAACAGCCACAGCCAAGTTAGAAAACAAAAGCAAAGATCTGATTGGTTGCTATGGGCACCATCTCCAGAAATCTCTCCAGATATTTATCTCCAATGTTAGTAAACATGCCCCTTAAGGTGGCCGATAAAAGCTGCCAACAGACCGAGTGGGGCCCTCCAATGGGCTTCCCCGATCGATATGTCGATCGGGCAGGGCTTAAAATCCCGTCTGTTCGTAGATCCGACCGCCTGTATTGCCAGCATTATGATTAGCCCGATATCGCCCACCTCAATGTGTGCATATCGGGGAGAGATCCGCTCATTTGGCGACAACGACAAATGAGCGGATCTCTCCATGTGTTGCCAACTTAAAGGTATGAAGATCCAAATTATGGAAAGATCCATTTTCAGAAAAACCCATGGTCCTTAACATAAAAACTGTACGCTTTGAGTTTTCACTCGACTTTATCGAGACTTTTCCTGAAACTAATTTTTCAAGTTATTTTATTAATAAATAAGGCAAATTCGGGGATGGGAAAAATTTGAGTTTTAGTAAATAACCCCCCCCCCCCCAATGTCATGGAACATGAGTGACACCACTAAGCAGCCATTATAGCAGACAAAAAGACTCGTTTATTTTTCTCCAAATGCAAGAGCACGAAAAGGTGTAATGTAACTCATGTCTATCCTGGTAAAGTTTTTAGCTTTTGGTTCTCTAGTATCTGGGCTACAACAGTGATGCACAATGATAACAGAATGAAGCAGCACAAAGCAGTGCAACACTTGTGTAAGGAGCAATGGCTACACTCAGCACCTTAGAGGAGGGTTAAACATATTCTGCAAGTTGCAGAGTTTTGTGCTGTTGGCTACAAGTCAGCACATACTATAAGCCAAGGGCAATTCAGGTGATGCCAACACTCTGCACTCTGACTCTCTATGAATAAACAGCTGCTGAGTGCAAAGAGCAAAATACAGGGTCCTTTTTTTGCACTTTGCACATTGCCCCTGGATTCATAATTCACGCCTCACTTCTCTTAGCACTGTATGAGATATATTACTGATATTATACTATTAATATTAACTATTAAGTAGAGGGAATCCCATGGCTATGGAAAGGCACCAAGCAGCCACATTAGCATCTCATTTATCCAACCTCACTTAAGGTGGCCATATATGTAGAGATGTTGCCAAACGAGTGGATCCCTCCCTCATATTCCCACATTGAGGTGGGCCATATCGGGTTAATCCGATCGTGGGCCCTAGGGCCCAACAATCGGATCATAATGCTGCCAATACGGGCGGTCGGATAGCGGGACCGCACCAATGAACAGATGCGGCCACAATCCAATAGAATTTTTAACCCTGCCCGATCGACATCTGCCCAACTTTCGACCACATATCGATCGGGAAAGCCCATCGGAGGGCCCTACACACGGGCCAATAAGCTGCAGACTCGCCAGCTTTTATCGGCCCTGTGTATGGCCAGCTTTAGGCTCACAGTGTCATCTTCTCCCTCAACTGCCAAATCCGCTCCTCCCTCACCTTATTCCATTGTGAAGTGATGGATTCTGACACTTGAAGTCCTTCTTTTCTGTGGTGCCCAGATTCTCTGGAGAGCGGAAGGATTTCAAATCCCAGAATCCATCACATCACACTAGAACAAGGTGAGGGAGGAGTTGCATGACACGGTGAGCCTAAGGGGTGGGGAAATGGTCTTATAGACCAGAGGCAGATTCAAATGGTTTCTTCTCAATCTGTGAAATCAGTTATGTCTGTGTAAAAAAATATCAATTTATATTTGTTTTTGGCAGTTCAGACAGTGTGTATATGGGTATTTTATCTCTTTAAACTGATATCATTATCTCTAGGAAACACTTTGAATAACAGACAGGAAAATCAGGAGAAGATAGTGAATTCACACATGGTTTAGCAGTATGTTTTGTGGTTGCTACAGTCACATACCCTAGCAACCACATTACCGTTTAAATTCTGGGTTGGAGAAAGCCCACTGCAAAAGTACAATAGTCAGCAAGTCTGCATGAAATAAAAAGTCTGGGTTGTAACGGAAGAATGTTAGTTATGCCGTTCAGCATTTCATTATGTCTGTACAAAGCAACTAAACGCAAAGCATTTTATTTTCACCTTGTACAAACATTCACTCAGATCTCGCCAGCATTATTATCAATGCGAGAAACAAATTACTGGTGTTCAATAAAAATCAATGGGTGTTAATAATGTACACGAATTCTGTTAAAATCTCAGGAATCCTGTAAAACAAAGGGAAAGAAAACAGTAAAAAAAGCCTCTTTGTTGCTGGTCTTCAAAGACTTCCTGGCACATTTGGTAGAGACAGAGTTGGTAATGATTCCAGGACCCCTATCCCCCACCCATATTTAACACTTTTACATAGGAACCCCCTAAATACCCCAATAATTGCAATGTACATCCTTTAGCATAGAAGAAACAAGAAAGCAAGAACAGTCGCTTAGCGACAAAAAACAGCACTTATGTAAGAATAAACATTTTCGAATATTTCCTTTCTTTTATCCATTATCCTTTATAATACAGTTATGGGATCTATTATCTGGAAACCCGATATGCAGAAAGCTCCAAATTACTGAGAGGCTGTCTCCCTTAAATTCCATTAAATCCAAATAATCCAAATTATTAAAAATGATTTCCTTTTTCTCTGTAATAATAAAACAGTATCTTGTACTTGATCCCAACTAAGATATAATTAATCCTTATTGGAAGCATAACCAGCCTATGTTAAATCATTAAGGTTAAGGTATGAAGATCCAGATTATGGAAAGACCCATTATCCAGAAAAACCTCAGGTCCCGAGCATTCTGGATAACAGGTCCCATACCTGTATTGTGCTTATTATGATGTCACACTTGCATCTTCATCGCTTATTTCCATAGTGCCAAACAGTTACACAATAATACTACAGGTATGGGACCTGTTATCCAGAATGCTCAGGACCTGAGGTTTTTCCAGTTACAGATCTTTCCATAATTTGGATATTCATTACTAGAAAATCATGTAAAAAGGAAATAAACCCAATAGGCTGGGTTTGCCTCCAATAAGGATTAATTATATCTTAGTTGGAATCAAGTACAAGCTACTGAGAAAAAGGGAATCATTTTTAAAAATTAGGATAAAATGGATACTATGAGAGACCGCCTTTCCGTAATTCTGAGCTTTCTGTATAACGGATTCTGGATAATGGATACCTGTATAACAAATGGGAAAGGCAAATGAACCAGCAAGGTTTCAGAATGAAACTGTAGCATTACTATCCCTGCTCACAAGAGCTTACAATCTTGCTTCTCTCTTGAGCCTGCTGGGAATTGTAGCTTACGGCTGCTGTACATCCATTTGATATTCTTGTTATTGTTATAGGTGAACAGACTTTTTAAAACCAAATGTTTTTAACTGTTCTGTCTTTGCCAAGGGATTAGGGCCAGGCCCGGATTTGTGGGAAAGACACACCCGGGTTTAGGGTGTCAAGATTTTAGGGTGGCATGCCACCCATCTGCATTCTAATTTTTTCGGAAACACTGGGGACGCACAGCTCCTGGACGTGTAATCCTCGGTGATCCAGCGAAAAGCCTGAAACTCCAGCACATGTAAGGCAAGATGCGGCCATAAATGCTCCAGTAGTTGACAAACTACAACTCCCAGCATCCCTCGACAACCACTCCTGTTTCCAGCTATTCATGCAATTGTTCCCGATATTCTACCACCACTGTCTAAGGAATACAGAACCATTAGTTCTACAACTGCGGCTGAACTGCAACTCTTCTCTATTCTGTTGGATTTAGTCCAGCACTAACTAGAAATTTAAAAATACTTCTAAATATTAAATCCACTTTTAGGCTAATTCCACACTGGGCATTATGGGGAAATTTGGTCGCCTGGTGACTTCCCTGACTCTGCGCTGGCTTAAAATGAAAAAAAAAACGCTGGCGCAAATCACATACGGCGGTTCATTTTCTGAAGTTGCCTCACGTGGAAACTTTGGGACTTCTGAAAATGAATCTCCGCGTGTGATTAGCGCCGGCTTTTCTTCATTTTAGCCGGCGCAGAGTGAGGGAAGGCATTTGGGGAGATTGGTTGCTGCAAAAACGAGGTGATTAGTCGCCAGGCGACCAAATCTCCCCAAAACGCCCAGTGTGGCCTGACCCTAAAAGGGATTTTTACCACCAAATTGTAAGACCGCCCCCCCCCCAGCAGTGGTTTGAGGCAGTTGAGAGATTTGGGGAGAATTCATATTTTCTCTCCTGAAGATCAGTTAGGGTCAGGGCACACGCTAAGATTCAGGGAGATTCACCCGGCAACAAATAGCCTCTTCTTTGGGCGACTTATTTCTCCGAAAAGCCTTCCCACCGGCTAGAATCGAAATCGCTGGCGGGATGGCACTTGGATCGCTTGCTTTGCCGAAGTCGCCCGAAGTTTAGGGTGAGATTTTGTGTGAGAGATTATTGGCTGCTCTAGATATTCTATCTAAGGATTATACCTGAATGTCTGATTAACCCGTCTAAGGGGGGTTTTGGGCACAATTTCGACCTCAGAAGGTGCTTGGACTGAGCAAGTAACATGTACACAGGCCTTTATACCCAGAGCTGCTGCACTGAACATTTCAGTTAGTATTCAGCTGTTTGCTTTAAAATCCTGGTTTGAACCCAAAGAAGCACATGCCAGCTCCCCTGCTGGGGTCTTTGTTTGCCTTTCTCCAGGCCGACATACAGAATGATTTGCATAATTACAGTTTTCTGCCTCACTAACCCTGTTTTCCATTATACCTTGAGCAGCACCAGTGTAGGTATCAGTTCCCCCTCATGTTGAGCAGTTAGTTCTGTTATTAGGAAACCTTTGCTGCCCCAGCTGCTGTGAAACTGCAACTCCCATAAACCCTGCTGGGAGAAGTTTCTGTTTGTAGTTTAGCCGAACGGCGGCTGTTGCCGATCCCTGACCTACGTAATTGGTTCATGACTCCGGGCAGATTCAGGGCTGATTTACAAACAATAGCTTGGGGATTAATTGCTGACATGTCTGTGTGAGTGTCTCCCAGAGATTGTGGTTTCTGTTGTATCTTTTGTGGGTCTTTTCTTTAGAATATTGTACAGAAAAGTAGAAGTGAGGTTTAGATTTTACTTGCAGCTTTAGGCAACTGCAACCCACACTCTGATCAGCTTACAAGGGCCCTGGTGCAGGGACAGGGAATGGATTTCAGGGCTTAACTGCGAGTATTCATTTTGGTGCCAAATCGGCTCTGTGTGCTCACATCTGGACTGGCACAGTGGTTCCAGGTACAGGCGCAGGGGAGGCTGATCGGAGCATAGGGGCTGAATTTCACTATTGCATTTATCCACAGGCCAATAATCAGCCTGGTGTGGCCATAGCCTAAAGCTGACCATACTTGGGCCGATAAAAGCTGATGACAGACCGAGTCGGCAGCTTATGTGGGAGCCCTCTGACGGACTTCACCAATTGATATCTGGCTGAAAGGGCAGATGTCAATTGGGCAGGGATAAAAATGCTGCCGGATCACAGAGTGCATCTGTTCAATGATGTGGTCCCGCGATCCAAACACCCGTATTGCTTTTATTATGATCCGATCGTTGGGTCCTAGGGCCCACGATCCGATCAGCTCGATATAGAGATCCATCGTTTGGCGAAACCTTCAGGTTGGCCTTACATGGGCAGATTATAGCTGCTGATATTGGTCCTTTAGACTGATTCGGCAGATTATCTGCCCATATAGGCGGCATTTCGACATGTCTCCCCCATCAATATCAGGCCAATAATTGGCCAGAAATCGATCGCGCAGGTTTGATTTTTTTGGTGATCGAGGATCACATCGGCTAGTTGACATTGTCCTCGTCCCGTCGGCGCACATTTCCTCCATTGTAATCCGATCATTTGGACCTAGGACTGAATGATCGGATTAACCCGATATTGCCCTGCCTTTGGTGGACATATTGGGTTAAGATCCCCTCGTTTGGCAACCTTGCCAAATGAGCAGATCTTATTATGTATGGCCACGTTTTAGCTTTACCAATCTTCCTCTTCAGTGCCCCTAGACAGCAGGTCCTAGTGCCCGCCTACCTTTGTCTGTGCACCCCCTTCCCCCTTCACGCCAGGGGGAGTCTTCCCTCCTATAATGCAGCTGGCGGAATTAAGTGGGGGCCTTTGTGACCCAGCCACAAATCCGGGTCTTAACTTTACTTCCCTTTTGTCTTTTTTTTATTCATCTGACTTTTCTCTGTAAAGCTTTGCCATTTATACGAGAGCAGGAGCTGCCTGTCTTTGAATATAAACCCTACACTGTGCAGCAAGAAAGGAAGAAAGACAAAGCACAGAGGTGGGTTCAGCACCTGCACTGGCCAGGATTCAAGTTATTTTATTGCCAAAGGCTCCAAATATAAAAGTTTGGAAAGTATAATGAAGCCGATCTGGAGATGTAATCTCGTTCTCGCTACCAGCAAATGTAAAAAATGCTACAAATGTTGTGACAAGCCCAACGCGCAGTAAATTGGATTGCTCCCCAGGAAATAAGCACTTCTCTCATTCTTCTGCCTCTACTGAATATTCCAATGTTCCATTTCTTATAGGCATAACATATTTGTTTCAGTGTCTTTCATGGGGCAATATTATTCTTTCTTTTGGGTGGAGTTTATCAATAAGAGGTGGCGCTGTTGTGTTGTTGCCTATGGAATTGTTCGGCTGCAGGCAGCAGGTGAAGGGCAGTACTGCAGGCATCAGATAATAGTCAACCAAGGCATGAACTCCTCTATGAGAAATAGCAACGGTATTCATACACTGGTCGATAGAGGCTGCCAAATAAAAAACCCCTCCAGACCAAGTCAACGGCCTATTGTATAGTCTGATATCTGGCTGAAAATGAGCAGGATGCCTATTGGGCAAGTATGAAAATCCCATTAGGGGATAGAGCACATTGGCACGTGCCTAGGGCACATTGTAGGTGGAGCGCAGACAAGAAACGAAACAAGTGACTGATACACAAGGAGGGGAACGTTGTGGAGTTAAGAAATGAATAAGCAAGGAAGGGGAGGAGGGAGTGAAAGTAGAGGGGGTAATGGATTTGGGAGTGCAAGTGGGGGGCTGGGAGTTTTTTTCGAGTACAAGTGGACAGGAGTATGAGTAGACATAGGCTGTCAGGGTAGTGCCATTCTGGGGAAAAAAACACTGCATTGAAGGTAAAAAATTAGCTGCTGATTCCATCTTTGCACTCTGTATATAAACCTTATTATTTGTATGCAGATATGGGATTGGTTATCCAGAAAACTGTTATTCAGATAGCTCTGAAATACGGGAATGTCATCTCCCACAGACTTCATTTTATCCAAATAATCCAAATTTTTACAAGTGATTTTCTTTTTTTTCTGTAATAAAACAGTGGCTTGTACTTGATCCCAACAAAGATATAATTAATCCTTATTGGAAGCAAAACCAGCCTATTGGGTTTATTTAATGTTTACATGATTTTCTAGTAGTCTTAGGGTTAGGAGTTCCAAATTACAGAAAGAAACGTTATCTGGAAAAACCCTGGTCCAGACCATTCTGGATAACAGGACCCATAGCTGTAGCTCTAACCCAGGGATCCCCAACCTTTTGAACCCGTGAGCAACATTCAGAAGAAAAAGGAGTTGGGGAGCAACAGTAGCATGAAAAATGTTCTTGGGGTGCCAAATAAGTGGTGTGATTGGCCATTTAGTAGCCCCTATGTGGATTGTCACCCTACATTGAGGTTCTGTTTGGCAGTGCACCTGGTTTTTATACAACCAAAACTTGCCTCCAAGCTAGGAACTCAAAAATTAGTACCTGCTTTGAGGCCACTGGGAGCAACATCCAAGGGGCTGGAGAGCAACATGTTGCTCACGAGCTACTGGTTGGGGACCACTGCTCTAACCTCTGCATATCCATTGTATCCTTATTGGAAGCAAAACCAGCCTTTTGGGGTTATTTAATGTTTACATGATTTGCTAGTAGACTTAAGGTATGAAGGTCCATTATCCAGAAAACCCTCAGTCCCGAGCATTCTGGATAACAGGTCCCATACCTGTAATTTGTAAAAAAAAACAATTTTTTGCTTTCTTGTTAAAACACACACGTGCAGCAGTATAATCCCAGCTGTGTTGTTGCCCTGCCTAAAAGTCAAACGCGCCATGTGCTGGAATCCTGCCTACCAACCCTGCCCACTTATAGTTGAAGGAAAACTGAAAGCCCAAATGAATACATAATGTAGAAGGAAAGGCTTGATGCATTTGGGGGTGCCAAATGTTAGGCACCCCCGATTGTATTGACTTACCTGAAACCCTGGGCAAGTGCTCCTATCAGCAGAAAACGGCACCAGCCCGGGGTTATTCTAGTGAGCACCACGGAGAGATCCTCTTCAGCTTCCTTTTTCATAGCACGCTGCGCATACGCAGTAGAGCGAAATGCTGAACTTCAACTAAAAGTTGCCAATTTCGTTCTACTGGGCATGCGTCTGCCGGAAGAGAAGTGATCCATGGTGCTTGCTGGAATAACCCCGTGCCGGTGCACAGGGGGTGATCCATGGGCTGCTGCCGCCTGAGGCAGCAACCCTGATGCCGCCCCCCTCTCCCGATCCGCGCTTAAAAGCGGATCAAAAGGTGCGGCATCGCTAGTGTAATGAGCGCGTACTGCGCTTTCTGCATTAGCAGAGCCGAATTTCCGGTTTAAAAACAAATGTGGCATGCCCCTCAAATTAGTTTTAAAAATTGTTCAGACTTAAATCTTTAATAATTCGGACTTTTGAATGCAATCCTGCTTTAAAAAAGAAAAGTCGCCGGTATTTAATGCAACTTTAATGCATTTCCGGCAGACAGGATATGATGTCACTGACATAAGATTAAGGACAAAGGTCTGAGGTGACGAAGAAAAATCTGGTGAAAGAGGTAATGTTCTGTAAAATCGCATCTTGTGAATTTGCGGAGTTACACCCGTTCGCCAGAGTGAAAAGTTGCGAACGAACGCTAGCAATGGTCTAGTTCACTAGCGAATTGTCCTCTATGCCTGTTAGCAGGGTCGGACTGGGGGGCCCGGGCCGACTAGGACTGCTGTCCAGAGCCACCCGCCCTGACGCACAGCTGGGCGCGCATGCATGAAGGCACCGATCAGCCCGCATGCGCAAACAGCAACATACGCATGTTCCAAACGACGTCGCTCGGCCCCACATGTGCAGATGGCACTGCGTGGCGCCAAATTTTATTTTTAATAAAACCAAGGGGGACCTGGTCAGGCCAGTCCAACCCTGCCTGTGATGGCGAGGATGGGATTTCTGCCGAATTTTCGCTAGTGTTGGCTATTTTGCCCTTTAGTGAATCTGCCCCAATGTTTTGAGTAATCAGGTAGCGGATATTGTGAAAAAAATATTGGAAAACCATCAATTATGTCTTATTAAAAGAACAAGACAGTTATTAGTAAAATCAGATTTGGGAAACTCTAAGGAAAAACAGAGCGTATTTTGTTCTGTTTACCTGTTTGGGATGTAATTGCCAGAAGGGGGATGTGGTGTATCTCCCACGGAAGGGATAAGAATCCAGGGTTACTACACCTGTGGGTCAACCTTTGTTATATATGTCATAAAATGTCGCAGCTCAGACTTCCCATTTAATGAGGGAAGGAATTAAATCTGCAATTAGGGCAAGAAGAATTGAGCAGGCAGTTGCTTCCCACTATTTGGAAACTGGCCATGGGGCGCAGCAACTGAAATATCAGGTTGTGGATCATGTTCCAAATTCGCGCCGAGGGGGAGACCGTATCAGAATATTGCTGAGGAAGGAAGAAATGTGGATTAGGAAATTGAAGACTCTTTCCCTACAGCAGGGGGTGCCCAAAAGGTAGATCGGGATGTACCAGTAGAACGTTAGCTGCTGATCAGTAGATCTCAAGACACTGTCAACAGACAACTTGTCTAAATCACCCTCCGGTTTCATGCTTTTCATTCAGATATTTATTAGGTTAAGGTTCCAAAATAAATTGTTTGTTAAATATAGTAATATAAATTCTCTTATGAATCAATTCCATTTTTAAGGAATCAAATCAAATAATCTTTAAGGGATATTTTCCACAGAACAGAATGCTATCGATGCTTTTTATGTAGATCATAATGGGACATCTTTACTAAGGGGCAGATTGATCATCGGTTCGAATTTCGAAATCGTGGGAGTTTTTTTTTAACTCCCATAACTTCGAAAACCGAATAAAAAAAAAAAGACCAATCGAAAGTTATTTAAAAAATCGACGTTTTTAACTTCTGGTGAATAGGCTGTATTCGAAACGTTTGAATTAAAGTTTTATCGCCCCAAAAACTTAGATTTTTCAAAGTCCACCGAATGACTCCAAACTGGTTCTAGGAGGTCCCCCATAGGTTAAAATAGCAATTCGACAGGTTTTAGATGGGGAATGGTCAAATTTTGAGCTATTTTTTGTGTACGTCGACTAGGGAATAGTCCAAATTTGATCAGAATTTGAAAAAAATTCCAAAATTCGAATATCGAAATTTATCATGTACTGTCTCTTTAAAAATTTCGCCATCTAAAACCTGCCGAATTGCTGTTTTAGCCTATGGGGGACCTCCTAGAACAAATTTAAAGTCAATTGGCGGACTTTGAAATATCAAAGTTTTTTTTGGGAAAAACTTTGAATCGAATGTGCTATTCCTTCGACTGGTACGATTCGAATTCAGCCATATACGAACCTATTAGATCGAAAACAGACCTATTTGACCGAAAAAAACTTCAACTTAATTTCGGTTGGTCTTTTTGAATTAGAATTTCAAAGTTTTTTCAATTCAAAATTCGATCCTTGATAAATATGCCCCTACATAATAAATTTCGAAATCCGAATTTCTTTCAAATTCAAATCGAATTTTGGCCTATTCAATAGTCAAGGTACACAAAAATAGCTGGAAATTTGAATTTTTTAAATTCGATTTTTCACTTTGACCCTTGATAAATCTGCCCCTAAAAGTAGACCCCTCATTAGTAAAGTATGGGCACTCCTCGGCTACAGGGACTGGATAGGGAATATGGCTTGCAAGCCATTTTTCTTTCTTAATAGTTTTTTTAAAGGGGAACTCCACACAAATATAACTTAAGCTTTTTGAAAAGTAAACATAATTTCTAACAACTATGCAAAAATGAAATGTATAAAGGCTGGAGTGTCTAAGATAATAGACAGAACACTACTTCCTGCTTTGCAGCTCTCTTGGTTTCCACTGATTGGTTACCAGGCAGTAACCAATTAGTGACTTGAGGGGAGGCCACATGGGACATAACTGTTGCTTTTGAATCCGAGCTGAATGTGAGGATCAATTACAAACTCACTGAACAGTTATTTCCCATGTTGCCCCCCTTATAGTTGCTGACTAACTCAGAGTTAGAGAGCTGAAAAGCAGGAAGTAGTGTTCTGTTCTTTTATATTAGACATCCAGTCACTCCAGCCTTTATACATTACATTTTTGGCTAACTATATTAGACACATTTTTTATTTTGCACAGACTATGTATTTATCCCGTTTTTATCGCAGACTATTTTATTCTATAGTTTTTCTTTTACCGATATTATTATTATTTTTTTATTTAGCAAATGGATGTGATGGATATATTTGCTCTACCCCTCAGCTGACATAATGGCACTAAAGAAAGAACGAGAACAAGTAGAGTGTGAATATTGCAGAGTGTTTATGTAAATGCAAATATCTGAGTGTGATATTTATCTCTGCTGAATTGGGTGCGGCCAGTCTAGTGCAGATGCAAAGCAGAATCTATATCAGTGAACTGTGCTGAAGTTTTCTTTGTGTGTTACTTCCCAAATGTAGGCGGGAATTGCATCACTTCTGGTGTAACGAGGTTGTTCTCCTTTACGATATTTTATAAAACGGACAATTAAGCAAATTTCCATTATTTATTTAAGTTTTTTTAATAGTTTTTGAATTATTTGCTTCTTCTTCTGGCTTTTTCTAGCTTTCAAACAGGGGTCACTGACCCCATCTAAAAACGAATGCTCTGTAAGGCTACAACGTTATTGTTATTGCTACTTTTTATTACTCGTCTTTCTATTCAGGCCTCTCCTATAGGGATGTAGCGAACTGTTCTGCGGCGAACATCGGCTGTTCGCGTCCGCCGCAAGTTCGCGAACGTCGCGCGACGTTCGCCAATAGGCGTTCGCGTCAAAATCGTTCGACCATTCGGTCGCTAAAATCGAACGATTTTCGTTCGATTCGAACGAAAATCGTTAGATCGAACGATTAAAAATCCTTCGATCGTTCGAATCGAACGATTTTCGGATGTTCGAAGTTCGCGAACTGTTCGCATTTTTTGCCGGTGTTCGCGAACGGCGTTCGCGAACACATACTCGGCGGTTCGCTACATCCCTACTCTCCTATTCATATTCCAGTCTCTCATTCAAATCAATGCATGGTTGCTAGGGGAATTTGGACTCTAGCAACCAAATAGCTGAAATTGCAAACTGGAGAGCTGCTGAATAAAGAGCTATAGTCAGGGGTGATCCTACTGGTGGCCAATAAATCGGCAACCATGTTTGGGAGCTTTAATCTTGAAAGCAGCAAGTAAGTTGCAGGTAAAACTTAGTCCCTGTGTAAAATGTATAATGAAGCAATAGAATTCTTAAAGGAAAACTATAACCCTGAAAAATGTTGGGCTCTACAAAAAAATATTGCATAAAACAGCTCATGTGTAAAACCCTGCTTCATGTAAATAAACCATTTTCATAATAATATATTTTTATAGTAGTATGTGCCATTGAGAAATCCTAAATAGAAAATTGCCATTTTAAAAAATAAGAGCCGCCCCCTAGGATCGTTACAATTCACTGTGCACACATACAAACCAAACAAACCATACTTGTTAGATCACATGAGCCAATTAACAGACAGAGTTGTGTCTTTTGCTTCCACACTTCTTCCTGTTACAGTTAGAGCTGCAGTATTTCTGGTCAGGTGATCTCTGAGGCAGCACACAGACCATCACAAAATGTTGGTTCAAGGCAAGAGATGTAAAAGGGCAAGATTTACTTAAATATATATTCCAGTTTGGTAAGATTCTTTAATATGCCACTTAATTTGATATAAAATATCAGTTGCTTAAATATTCATTTTTAGGGTATAGTTTTCCTTTAATGAATCAGATGCAATTTGAGTGTAGGACTGGCCAGATATGGGATGACTTTGACGTAGTTGGCCAGCTTAAATATATTGCAATATATGGACAAACAATCCCTGTTTTATTTTTAGTATCTTAAGGCACAAAATGTCTCAATTTCCTTAACATATTGACAATGGGTTGAGAGCAGAGGACTTCCTGTATTTGTGAATAAAAAGCCAAATAACTCAAAACGCACAAATAACAAAAAGTGAAAACCAAATGCAAATTGTCTCAGAATATCTCTCTCTACATCATACTAAACGTTAACTTCAAGGTGAACAACCCCTTTAACAGCCTTTTTTTTTTTAATCTCTTCTAAAAACACCACAACAAATTTTAAGAGTAACAAACTGGTGATTTGTGATGAGCGGAGTTTTTCACCAAGTTTCACCATGAAAATAACGACCACAGACTCCAATGGGTGAAAAAAATGTTGTTGCTCATAGACTTCAATGTATTTCAGTGAATTTTCGCCATTTCGCAAATTTTTGGGGAAGCGAAGCGAGTCCTGTTCACCCATCACTACTGGTGATCATTTTTTGACTCATTCTCCTCTTGGTCCTTTAATACATAAAAGTTTGTATTCGGCCACTCCATGCAGTGGATGACGTGTTTTACCAATATTTATTCAAACTGTGTATGAATTAGTGCCTCATGGGGCCCCTATACATCCTGGGTCCCCCTGCAGCCGCGGGGTCTGGTTCATCTATACTTACGCCCCTGTCTCTGTGCAACTTTAAGTTACCAACTCTTAAAGGGCAAAAATATTTTCCCCAACCAAAGGTGCGGGCTAATAGAGCCTGCACTCTGGCTGGGGGTAACAGTCGTTTTTTTTAAAAAAAATTGCCCCTGCCAGCTCTAGGACACCCGTACCAGGAGGGAGCTCCTGGTGTGAGCGGCCATATTGTTCAGAGCGCATGCACATAATGAGCTTCTGACATAAAATGAGCTTTCTTAAAAAAACTACTGTTGCCCCAACTGGAATGCAGGCTCTATTAGCCCACACCTTTGGTTAGGGATAATATTTTTGCCCAACAGGTGCCCTTTAACCCTGTCAATTTATGGTAAAGATACTGGATGAGAGAGGGCAAATTAGGGTGATTTGATATGTCTGTAACACAACCCAATTGAGCCAAATGTGTTTACAGGAAGGCGTCAGTAAGGATATTTTTCAGACAAATAGGAGTTTGGGTTCCATCATCAGTGCTGATGGGTGAATTTCGCGAAATGGCCGAAAAATTCCCGAAACACAGATTCTGACGCTGGCGACAATTCACCGGTGTCAAAAATGGTTGCTGGCGTCGATTCCGTCACAAAAAAAAAAACGTTGACGCCGGTGAATTTTCGCTGCAAATTTTTTCACCACCGGCAAAACATGCTAATTTTTGCCTATTCAATAGTCAAAGTACACAAAAATAGCTGGAAATTTGAATTTTTTTAATTCGAATTTTCACTTCAACCCTTGATAAATCTGCCCCTAAAAGTAGACCCCTCATTAGTAAAGTATGGGCTCTCCTCGGCTACAGGGACTGGACAGGGAATATGACTTGCAAGCCATTCTTCGTTCTTAATAGTTTTTAATAGCTTTTTTTAAAGGGGAACTCCACACAAATATAACTTAAGCTTTTTGAAAAGTAAAAATTATTTCTAACAACTATGCAAAAATGAAATGTATAAAGGCTGGCGTGTCTAACATAATAGCCAGAACACTACTTCCTGCTTTGCAGCTCTCTTGGTTTCCACTGATTGGTTACCAGGCAGTAACCAATCAGTGGGGCTCATTTATCAACACTGGGCAAATTTGCACATGGGCAGTTACCTATAGCAACCAATCAGTGACTAGCTTTTTGAAACCAGATGCAAGTAGAACAATTTTCGCTGCAAATTTTTTCACCACCGGCAAAACATGCTAATTCACCGTGAATTTGCGCCTGGTGAATAAATTCACCAATCACTAATTACCAGGAACCCCGTTATCTAGAAAGCTCAGAATTACGGGGAAAGCCGTCTCCCATAGACTCCATTTTATCCAAATACTGTATTTATTTAAAAACGATTTCCTTTTTCTCTGTAATAATAAAACAGTATCTTGTACTTGATCCAAACTAAGATATAATTAATCCTTATTGGAAGCAAAACCAGCCTATTGGGTTTATTTAATGTTTACTTGATTCTCTAGTAGACATAAGGTATGAAGATCCAAATTATGGAAAGATCCGTTATCCGGAAAACCCCAAGTCCTGAGCATTCTGTATGACAGGTCCCACACCTGTATACCCAATAATTGGCAAGCTGTGGCTCGTATCAATGGCGCGTTCTTCGGAGAAAATCCGTGTAACAAAAAGAGGCGGAGCATTTATTTTTTTTGCATTAATACAATCGACACAGAGAAAACAGAGGAGGCAACGCAACATGATTCCTTCAGTTGAGTCGTAGAGTCAATCGTTTACAGTTACTTATTGTTCATGTTTCAGCTGTGGGAAGGGCTGTGAGCTTATACCTGTTGTGGCACTTAAACCCACCAGTTGCCCAGCCTCCCCAATAACCTTTGCCAAGAAACGCTGAGAGTTGTAGTTAAATAAAAGCCGCTGGTGTGAAATTGAAGTTAAAGGGGTCGTTTGTCTTAAAATGAACAGTATACTAAGATATTTCTTTAGTCTTCATTTTTTTGAAACATATACAGTATAGGATCCATTATCCAGAAAGCTCCAAATTACGAAATGGCCATCTCCCATAGACTCCATTTTATCCAAATTTTGAAAAATGATTTCCTTTTTCTCTGTAATAATAAAACAGTATCTTGTACTTGATCCCAACTAAGATATAATTATTTCTTATTGGAAGCAAAACCAGCCTATTGGGTTTATTTAATGTTTACATGATTTTCTAGTAGACTTAAGGTATGAAGATCCAAATTGCAGAAAGATCCGTTATCCGGAAAACCCCAGGTCCCAAGCATTCTGGATAACGAGTCCCATACCTTTATATGTTTTCCTCTTAAGCTTGACATTTCAACAGCTATCTGGTTGCTAGAGCTTAATTTCCCTAGTACCGTATATACTCGCGTATAAGCCGAGTTTTTCAGCACCCAAAATGTGCTGAAAAACTCTACCTCGGCTTATACGCGGGTCATACGCAGAAGGCTGCAAAACAGGCAGACCTGTTTTTGTCTGGCTGTCCCGGAATTGTCCCGTATCCCGTCGGCGGCGGTGGAGGGAGGCTACATGTAGTGGTGCAGGCAGCTGACGTCCGTGACCATCCATGACGAACACTGCTGTTCTATAAAGTGATCTACGGTAGGAAGTACACGCTGCGATGCACGCCCACAAATTCGCACAGCAGGAAGTTTGCGCTCCCAGCCCGCTGGGTGAGGAGTCTGGGGCCTGTGCGTCATTGGAGCGTTCGGTTGCTATGGCGACCTGGTTTCTGTGATTTGCTTCAGATTTTCACTTGGTGCTTTTGTTTGGAGCTAGCGAGAGAGTTGCTTACTGCTGCCGTTTGAAAAAAAGAGCAAGGTGTGTAGTTGCTATTTAATATAACTATACATAACTATACATGAACAAACCCCCACAAAGTTTTTACCGCACAATAAAAACGAGTTCCTGGCAGTCCAATGGTGGTTTTTTAAAGTCACTGAATGGTATAAAATTTGTCTTAAGTGATTTTGAAACTACACTACAACTCCCACAATGCACTTACAGCCACATTATGTGGTAGAGATACCGGGAGATGGAGTTACACCTTAAGAAAAAGACAGTTATTCTATATAAATCCACTTATATTAATATCCCTGACTTGTGTGGAGTTGTTGTGTCCCATGTTCAAAGTTATTTTCTTCAGTCCCTTTATTATTATTATTATTATTAATTAGTACAGCAATAAAATGGAGCCAATATTATACAAGTGACTAGAACTTTCTTTGTTCTATTTTTCCGTATTGTTTTATTTTATTATGTTCTCCTGCTCTTCTCTCCCTCTTCTATTTCCTCTCAGTTCTTTGTCCTGCCATTGCTTTCCTTTCATCCTCCTCCTCCTCCCTCTCTCCCACCCTTCCCCTCTCCCCTCACCCTTTTTGTGAGCTCTGGGGGTATTTATTAATAGAGTGCCAAGTCTCCCAGTCCATCATTTCTCAGCCTAGGCTTATACGCGAGTCAATAAGTTTACCCAATTTTTCTAGTTAAAATTAGGTACCTCGGCTTATACGCGGGTCGGCTTATACACGAGTATATACGGTAACCAAGCAACAGCTTAGAAACCATAGTGGCAGATCTATAGGAGAAGGTCAGAAAAGAAAGATAACTAATAACAAATAATACTTAGGGGCAAATTTATTGAAGGTCAAATTGAAAATTCTAATTTTTAATTCGAATTTCTAGTTTATTTTAGTGTATTTCGACTAGGGAATAGTCCAAATTCGGTAAGAATCTAAAAATTTTTTTTTACATTTATCATGTACTGTCCCTTTAAAAATTCAAATTTGACTATTTGCCATCTAAAACCTGCCGAATCTGTGTTTTAGCCTATGGGGGGCCTCCTACAATCAATTTAGAGTTATTTGGTGGACTTTTTGAAAAAAAAAAAAACGAATCCTATACACCCGAATTTGAAAATTTTGATTTTTTTTTAATACATTTCGATTGATCTTTTTTTTTTCAAATTTATGGGAGTTTTTAGAAACTCCCATAATCTCAAAATTCGACACTTGATAAATCTGCCCCTTACAGTCAGTTTTTTTTGTCACCGGAGCGCATTTAATGTTGCAAGACAAAGTAGGAAGGATAATAGTTCGAAAACCATACAAAATAAATAACAAGGACTAATGGAATTGTTGCTTAGAATAGCTTCATCTATATTAAAGAGGAACTTTTAGCATGTTATAGACTGCCCAATTCCTAGGAAGTTTGCAATTGGTCTTCATTATTTATATTTTATCATGTTTGAGTTATTGGACACAGTCTTTTGCCTCTTTCCAACTTTCAAATGGGGGTCACTGACCCCATCTAAAAAACAAATGCTCTGTAAAGCTACTCTATTCAGTCCCTCTTCCGTTTATATTCCAGTCTCTTATTCAAATCAGTGCATGGTTGCTTGGGTAACTTGGACCCTAGCAACCAGATTGCTGAAATTGCAAACTAGAGAGTTGCCGAATAAAAAACACAAATAATAAAAAATGAAAACCAACTGCAAATTATCTCAGAATTGTATCATCATACTAAAAGTTCATTTAAAGGAGAACAACCCATTTAAGGCCTAGGACAAGTATCAGTGTGATTTGTCAGTTGTGCTTTTGCTCACCTAAAACATGGTGTCCGCCAGCCCTACAATGACCCCCCCCAAAGTTGACCCTCTATTGCTGGCTAAGGGAATCAAGAGAAAACATGAATTAATATCGGAACAATGGTGAGAGTGACATTATAGTAAGGTTATTAGATTATCTGATAAATTAGGAGCAGGGGCTAATAATAATTGGTGCTGCCCCTTGCTAGTGCCTTTTAATAAGCCCCTCATTTATCAGCTGATCTTCTCATCTCACTTTATGGAATGTAAACTGAATTATAAACAGCTCGGATAACTTGGCATTTTTTGAATTTTCCCCAAAATAGTCGCCCCAACTTTTTTTTTTTCATTATTCAACCCCCTGCAAAATGTAGAAAGATCTGATGCAACATCAAGCCTCTCGCTAGAGTCCTGCAGCGGGTCGGTTACCCACGGGTTACCCGCAATAACCTGCGGTACCCTGCTGGTTGCAGATAGAAGTTTCGGGAGCGGGTATAGACACAGGTTGGCTGTTCTTCGGGTTTGCGGGTCGCGGGTCAGGTGACGGGTCTTCTCAATAGTGAGTTTTACTCTTTTTTCCTGATCACGCCTATGTCTAATGATGTCATTTCCGGTTTATGACAGCACATCCTGTTTTACTCCTCCTTTTTTGATCACGCCTACTTCAAATGATGTCACTTCCGGTTTACAATGACAGCACTTCCTGTTATACACCTTTTTTCCTGATCACGCCTACTTATAATGATGTCACTTCCGGTTTACAATGACAGCACTTCCTGTTATACTCCTTTTTTTTCTGATCACGCCTACTTATAATGATGTAACTTCCGGTTTACAATGACAGCACTTCCTGTTATACGCATTTTTTTCCGATCACGCCTACTTCTAATGATGTCACTTTCGGTTTACGACAGCACTTCCTGTTATACACCTTTTTTTTCCTATCACCCCTACTTCTAATGATGTCACTTTCGGTTTATAAAGAAAGCACTTCCTGTTTTACTCGTTTTTTTCTGATCACGCCTACTTCTAATGATGTCACTTCCGGTTTACAATGACAGCACTTCCTGTTTTACTCCTTTTTTTTATCACGCCTACTTCTAATGATGTCACTTCCGGTTTACAATGACAGCACTTCCTGCTTCTTGTTGGTCAGCAGGTCATGGATCAGTTTGCGAATAAGGTACTTGCGAGTCGGGTCAGTAACGGGTCCAGGCGGGTAAGTATGCGGGTTGCGGGATTAACAAATTGGTTCCATGCAGGACTCTACCTCTCCACGGAATTAAAAAAAAAAAGCAAGCGACCAATAGAAATCTGCATATAAGTCTCTTGTAAGATAATATACATTTCATTTGTAAATAAATAAATATATACATTATTGTACATGTATCTACCCCCCCCCCACCCACGGACCTGTGCATTTTAATCTTTATACAACACAAGGCTGAGACACAGAAGGTTGGAATACAAAAGCGGTTTGTCAAAAGCGGGATAAATTAACCCCAAGAGAGTAGATAATATTACAGGATTTGTACATGTAAAAAAAAAAGAGCAAAATCGAGACTCCTCCCCCCGGCTGCAGCTGTCACTTGAAATTGGCGTAATCGGAAAATATGTCAATGAAGTCTTGTACCACTTTATAGCAGAATTCATACTGTTCCTGCAAAGATAAAACAGCCGTTGGAGTTACCACTCGTTTGCAATGATCAGGGCTGCAGCTAAAGAGAAGGGGGCATTGGAGCTGATTTGGGAAGACACAGAGGGAAGGATTAAACAGGGATCCCTGTTCTCTTACCAATGTTTGCACCATATGTGGCCTTTGCATCCGGAGACTTTTTATGGTCTGGAAAACATCCAACAATCCTTCTGCCTTTACTCGCTCCAGAATGTTACTTAGTGCAATGAAAGTGCCTGTTCTTCCCGCTCCCGCACTGCACAGATATAGAGATTTATTACTTACATCCACATTATCAATGACTCCCAGAGACTATTATCCCTCTGTTACTATAGACACCATCTCTCCCTACTATACCTGCTATCCCACAGTCACACTCCCTTCCCAGAGACTATTATCCACTGTTACTATAGGCACCATCTCTCCCTACTATACCTGCTCACACTCCCTTCCCAGAGACTATTATCCCACTGTTACTATAGACACCATCTCTCCCTACTATACCTGCTATCCCACAGTCACACTCCCTTCCCAGAGACTATTATCCACTGTTACTATAGGCACCATCTCTCCCTACTATACCTGCTATCCCACAGTCACACTCCCTTCCCAGAGACTATTATCCACTGTTACTATAGACACATCTCTCCCTACTATACCTGCTATCCCACAGTCACACTCCCTTCCCAGAGACTATTATCCACTGTTACTATAGGCACCATCTCTCCCTACTATACCTGCTATCCCACAGTCACACTCCCTTCCCAGAGACTATTATCCACTGTTACTATAGGCACCATCTCTCCCTACTATACCTGCTATCCCACAGTCACACTCCCTTCCCAGAGACTATTATCCACTGTTACTATAGGCATCCATCTCTCCCTACTATACCTGCTATCCCACAATCATACTCCCTTCTCAGAGACTATTATCCCACTGTTACTATAGGCATCCATCTCTCCCTACTATACCTGCTATCCCACAGTCGCACTGCCTTCCCAGAGACTATTATCCACTGTTACTATAGGCACCATCTCTCCCTACTATACCTGCTATCCCTCAGCTACACTCCCTTCCCAGAGACTATTATCTCTCTGTTACTATAGGCACCATCTCTCCCTACTATACCTGCTATCCCTCAGTCACAGTCCCTTCCCAGAGACTATTATCCCACTGTTACTATAGACACCATCTCTCCCTACTATACCTGATATCCCTCAGTCACAGTCCCTTCCCAGAGACTATTATCCCACTGTTACTATAGGCACCATCTCTCCCTACTATACCTGCTATCCCACAGTCACACTCCCTTCCCAGAGACTATTACCCCACTGTTACTATAGACACCATCTCTCCCTACTATACCTGCTATTCCACAGTCACACTCCCTTCCCAGAGACTATTACCCCACTGTTACTATAGGCACCATCTCTCCCTACTATACCTGCTATCCCACAGTCACACTCCCTTCCCAGAGACTAGTATCCCACTGTTACTATAGGCACCATCTCTCCCTACTATACCTGCTATCCCACAGTCACACTCCCTTCCCAGAGACTATTATCCACTGTTACTATAGGCACCATCTCTCCCTACTATACCTGCTATCCCACAGTCACACTCCCTTCCCAGAGACTATTATCCACTGTTACTATAGGCACCATCTCTCCCTACTATACCTGCTATCCCACAGTCACACTCCCTTCCCAGAGACTAGTATCCCACTGTTACTATAGTCACCATCTCTCCCTACTATACCTGCTATCCCACAGTCACCCTCCCTTCCCAGAGACTATTATCCCACTGCTACTATAGGCACCATCTCTCCCTACTATACCTGCTATCCCACAGTCACACTCCCTTCCCAGAGACTATTATCCACTGTTACTATAGGCACCATCTCTCCCTACTATACCTGCTATCCCGCAGTCACACTCCCTTCCCAGAGACTATTATCCACTGTTACTATAGGCACCATCTCTCCCTACTATACCTGCTATCCCACAGTCACACTCCTTTCTCTGAGAATATGTTTACATAAGAGACTATAACTCACCTGCAATGGACAATGATCGGGTGGTTTCCAGTCTGTTGTTGCTGTTTCTGGACAGCTGCAATGAGGTCAATCATTCCTTTCCCTTCTGCGGGAATCCCTATTTCAGGCCAGCCATGAAAATGAAACTGCCGAACCAGCCGAGTCTGCTTCTCCTATAGGGAAAAGGGAAATAGATTTCAATTCCAGGTTATTTATTTAAAGGGGCATGGGCTATTTTATTTATTGGGGGCACATATTACTAGACTGCTTGAATTTGAATTTTGTTTCCTTCAGTCTGGGAATTCATAATTATAACAAGCAGGCAGGAGCCATTTTGTGGACACTGTTATTAAGACAAGTCTTGTATCATCTCAGAATCTTGTTTGTGCACCAGAATGGGGGACCTAATGTCAATCCCCATGTCCTGGCTACACTAAATGGTTAAGAGAATGGAGCAATGTGTAGAGAGCAGTGACATCTGGGAAGTGCTGAATGGAAAGTGAAAGTAATTGTCTGCCTAAGGCATAGAGGAGGGACAGGCAATATTTGATTGGCAGCTGAGATTGTAAATGAGCTTACAACAGCTATGAATACTTTAATAAAAAATAAAAATTGGATTTCATGTTTAATTTAAAAAGGACTTTTATTATACAGATTTTTGTGTCTGGGTGACAGGTCCACTTTAATGTGCTACTGGGGGCAGCAGAACCCACTATTTACTGCCTGCTTCAAGCTGTCAGCAGAAACATTGGTTACATCTCCAGTGTGTCATTGTTATTCTAACTATCAGGGTTGGGCAACCTGTTGACTTCTGGTGGTGCTGAACTACAAATACAGCTAATTTAATAAAAGGGCGCAATGTGCTCTGGGCGCACCTATAGGGAGTATTTTGTATGGGTGCTACTGGGGCAGACGGAAGCCACTATTTACTGCCTGCTCTAAGCTTGGGTGCAGCACACCCAGATTACATTGCACCCCTTTATTAAATTAGCTGTATTTGTAGTTCAGCACCACCAGAAGTCAACAGGTTGCCCAACCCTGATAGGTAGAATCATTAGGTGGAAAATAGACACACGTCCATCAAGTTCAACCTTTGAACTCTATTTTAACCTGCCTAACTGCCAGTTGATCCAGAAGAAGGCAAGAAAAAATCCCCATCTGAATCATTGACGACAAAACTCTGTGTGTTGTAACCAATCATCTGCCGTGATTTCATTCTCCTTCAAAGCCAACCTGCTAACAGGACTCTCATCTGTATCACGGCCAATCGGCAAATGTGATTTAAATGTCAAAACCACGAGGTTCCAGTCTCCAACACTCGCAAACTTTAGAAATACTCGGCAAAAGTATTACCTGGCTGCTCGTAACGATGAAGTCTCTCACACTTATCGCGTCCAGGAGTCGGTCACTTTTAATCTCAATATTTATTTCCCCGTGCGTCACAGCGCCCTCCGATGGCCAGTATTGGCAGCATTTTTCCTGATAAGAGATGGGCATCAGAATCAGTAAAGCCTGTACTACTGCTTGTACAAAATGACACCAGTGGAGCTGCCCATAGCAACCAGTCTAAACATTGTGACTTGGGGAGGAACATTTATCAAAAGTCGAATTTCGAATTCAGGTGAATTTTTTTTAAAATTTCGAATATGCCGTATATACTCGAGTATAAGCCAAGTTTTTCAGGCCCCAAAATATGCTGAAAAACTCTACTTCGGCTTATACTCGGGTCAAGCATAAAAACGGTGACCGGCGTCTAAGAATAGTTGCCGGCGTCTAAGAATAGTTTCTGGCATCTAAGAATAGTCGCCGACATCCAAGAATAGTTGCCGGCGTCCAAGAATAGTCTCCAAGAATATTCGCCGGCATCCAAGAATGGTCGCCGCCACCTCCAATGGGAGCAGAAACCCTCAATTTTTTGATTGAAACTTACCAGAAGCTGCTTCATTTCTCACACTAGGCTTATACTCAAGTCAATAAGCTTTCCCAGTTTTTGGAGGTAAAATTAGGTACCTTGGCTTATACTCGGGACGGCTTATACTCGAGCCGCTAATAATGTTCAAATTGGTCCCCATTGACTTATACGTGAATTCGGCAGGTTTTAGGTGGCGAATATTTGAATTCAAATGTTTAATGGGCCAAGGTTTGATAAATCTCAAAATTCCAATTCGAATTAAAGTTTAAATCAAGTTTGGATTATACACAATTCGAATTTGAGAGTTTTGACCATAAATAAAAATGTGAAAATTTGAATTTCGACGCTTAATAAATCTGCCCGAAGTTAGTTATGGAATGGCCAATTCTAAAAAACTTTTCAATTGGCCTTCATTATTTATTTTTTATAGTTTTTGAATTATTTGCCTTTTTCTTCTGACTCTTTCCATCTTTCAATGGGAGTCACTGACCCCATCTAAAAACAAATACTCTGTACAACTACAATTTAATTGTTATTGCTACTTTTTATCACTCGTCTTTCTATTCAGGCCTCTCCTATACATATTTCTGTCTCTTATTCAAATCAGTGCATGGTTGCTAGGGTCATTTGGACCCTAGCAACCAGATTGCTGAAATTGCAAACTGAAGAGCTGCTGAATAAAAAGCTAAATAATTCAAAAAACACAAATAATAAAAAATTAAAACCAATTGCAAATTGTCTCAGAATATCACTCTCTACATCACACTAAAAGTTAACTCAAAATTGAACAACCCCTCTAAAAGGTTATAATATTAGTATATCAGTATATTTCATCATAAACAACACTGTGTGACATAAGGGAAAGCTTAAAGAACATGAAGGGTTTGAAAGGACGTAGCTTGAAAGTGAAAGTTACTGTTGTGTAATGCCTGCATGACTCTGCTAATAAAGCACTGTTACACTCTACTCATCCTCGGCCACCCAAAACATAACACACACAGCCAGACTTACCTGCTCCCTTTCCTGCAGCTCCGTGAGGATGACAATTGTATGAGATTTCCATTCCCACACCATCCTCCAGAAATCTTCCACCGTGTGAGGCAGTGGCCCTTGAGTTGCAATAAAATAGTCTTTCTGCCGGTAGCCCTGGAGACAGAAAATGACATTGGAATATGAGCTTCTTCCTCTGCAGCCACATCCCACAATGCATTGCTTCCTACTCCCAGCTACAGAATGTGCCCTATGGGCTGGACTAGCAATCTGTTAGTTTGGGCATTTGCCCGTTGGGCTGCTCCATTTATAGTTAAGTAGGAGGAGGGTTAGTTAGTCCTGACCACCAATGTTTTTTACTTTAATAGGGGGACCCAAGTCATCACTGTTCTTTTTTTTTACTTTTTTGGGGGGTGTGCCCTGTGCCTTGACCAACATTTTTTTTTACTTTAATAGGGGACACTGGCCACCAATGTTTTTATTTACTTGGGGGTGTGGCCTGGCCGGTAAAAATAATGGTTGATCCCAATGTTATTAATAGGGAAAAAAGATAAATATATAGGAAGGCCGTTTTTTTTCCAAAAAAGGTGGCAACCCTAGTGCCCAGCCTGGGAAAGGAGGCAGCAGGCAGTGGAACCAATGGGCGGGACTAGCAGGGTTTTTGCAGAAATTTTCCATAAATTAAGGCAAAACTACTTTTCTTCAGCACATTTCTTCTATATTTTAAAGAGTATAATGCACTGGCACAGTCTAGTTTTTCACATAATATGTCTCCTTGAAGGATTTCAGCAATGTCTAAGCCTGCAACAAATGTGAGTGTTTAAATTCCATACTTCATTACCAAGTCCTGGTACGACCCCCCCTTCTTTGCCCCCTCCCGGTTTAATTAAATATTATGGGTAGAAACAAAAGCCCAGGGCAGTATCACATGCACTGCATTATAAATGAGTGTTCTGATTGTCATTGTTTGTGTTTTCCATTCCTTCTGTCTCTGATCCCAAATGCTGCTGTTCTGTTTAACCCCGAATGGTTCTAACTTTAACTTTAGTGGCCTCAGATTTAAAAGAAGACCCTGTTCCTTGAAGTCGGGCAAGGGATTACAGCTCACGGCCACAGTATGGCTTCTGTCCAGCTTTGCTCAATTTATAGTGCAAATTCTTATTATAAGCACTGAGCAATAAAGAATGTCCCCCTGTTCACATCTACTATAGTAGTTGGGACCTGGCAACAGATCTAAAACAAGGGAACAGCAGTAGCATCTATTAGTAAGAATAGCGCCATCTTCTGGTAGTAGTGTTAAAGGGATACTGTCATGGGAAAAGATGTTTTTTTCAAAACGCATCAGTTAATAGTGCTGCTCCAGCAGAATTTTGCAACAAAATCCATTTCTCAAAGGAGAAAACAGAATTCTGAAATCTGAGATGGGGCTAGAGATATTGTCCACTTCCCAGGTGCCCCCAGTCATTTGACTTGTGCTCTGATAAACTTCAGTCCTTCAGTAGGAGAAACAACAGCCTACCAGAAAGCAGTTCCATCCTAAAGTGCTGGCTCTTTCTGAAAGCACATGACCAGGCAAAATGACCTGAGATGCACCAACACCAATATTGCAACTAAGAAAATACACTTGCTGGTTCAGGAATGAAATTTTATATTGTAGAGTGAATTATTTGCAACAGTGTAATTTAGAAATAAATACTACACCATAAAAATCATGACAGATTATGGAAGCTGTTATCCAGAATGCTTTTCATACCTTAAGTCTACAGAAAGGCCATTTTCCCCATTAAATTTATTATATGGCTGATCCCGTACTTACATCAATAAAAGAGGCATTTATGTAGTCTGTGTATTCTTCTCCCCTTTTCATTGATAAAATCACTCTGTTGAAATCATCTGAAAGTAAAAGGAATAGATTTAAAGTGGACCTGTCACCCAGACACAAAAAGCTATATAATAAAAGTCCTTTTCAAATTAAACATGAAACCCAATTTCCATTTTTTATTAAAGCATTCAAAGCTGCTGTAAACTCATTTAAACATCTCAGCTGTCAATCAAATATTGTCTGCCCCTCCTCTATGCCTTTACGTTCACTTTCCATTCAGCACTTCCTAGATATCGCAGCTCTCCCCAAATTCCCTCTGTTCTCTTCACCATTAATTTGTGTAACCAGGGCATGGGGATGGAGATCAGGTCCCCCATTCTGGTGCACAAACAAGATTTTGAGATGATACAAGACTTGTCTTAATAACAGTGTCCACAAAATGGCTCCTGTCTGCTTGTTATAATTATGAATTCCCAGACTGATGGAAACAAGATTCAAATAATTTATATAGTGTAATTAAAGTTCATTTTGCTTGACTAATGTGATAAAATAGGATTTTAAATATTTTTTTTGGTTGACGGGTCCCCTTTAAAGGAGAACTAAACCCTAAAAATAAATATAGCTAAAAATGCAATTTTTTATACTGAACTTATTGCACCAGCCTAAAGTTTCAGCTTGTCAATAGCAGCAATGATCCAGGACTTCAAACTTGTCACAGGGGGTCACCATCTTGGAAAGTGTCTGTGACACTCACATTCTCAGTGGGCTCTGAGCAGCTGTTGAGAAGCTAAGCTTAGGGGTCGTCACTAATTATCCAGCAGAAAATGAGGTTAGTCTGTAATATAAGCTGATGCTACAGGGCTGATTATTAAATGCTGATGCTAATTGCACTGGTTTCTGTGCTGCCATGTAGTAATTATCTGTATTAATTACTAATCAGCCTTATATTGTGACATTGATATTCTATGTGTACTGTATATTGTGAGTGGGTCCCTAAGCTCAGTAAGTGACAGCAGCACAGAGCATGTGCAGTGAATCAGCAGAAAAGAATATGGGGAGCTACTGGGGCATCTTTGGAGACACAGATCTTTACTGCTAAAGGGCTGTGGTTGCCTTGGGCTGGTACAGAAGCTCAGAACATAACATACAACATTTCTAGCTACTTCTTTAGTTAAGCTTTACTTATCTTTTAAGTACATGGATCCTTTGCACCCTAACCCTTCCCAACTTTATTATTTGAATGGTGCACAAGTTATGAAGAAGGCAATGTGCTTCTATCACATGATCCTTATGAATACAGAGCTGCCAATGCAAGTAGCACTGTATTTATGGGGCAGACACAGGACCTTACCCTTGCATGTGACTGTTTTAAAAGCAAGAACGGAGTGCAAAACTGTGAAAAACATGGTGGTTTTGCCCATTTTTTGCATTTGCACTTTGCCCTGCACTATGTAGATGAGGCCTAGAGGGTCTTTCAGAGATTAAACTTATATTGTGTATACTGTATATGTTCCAATGTGCATGCAGTGGTGTCAAATATAAAGAATTTAATTTCCAAGCAGACTGCACCTTGATTAACTGGACTTACAAGGAATAATCTGTATCACTCTAGCTTTCTTCATGTTGGCAGGTAAATTTCCCGTTCTCATGTTCTCCTTCATAATTCGAACGCTGGTGAGTTTCTGCAAGATCCACAGACATATTAATTTAATATACTTTAGCTTCAAACATAGGTCTAGATGGATACTGTCACCCTATACTGAGTACTGAATAGTACAGGTATAGAACCTGTTATCCAGAATGCTCAGGACCTGGGGTTTTCCAGATAACAGTCTTTCCGTGATTTAGTTCTTCATTCCTTAAGTCTACTAGAAAATCATATAAACATGAAATAAACCCAATAGGTTGGTTTTGCTTCCAATAAGGATTAATTATATCTTAGTTTGGATCAAGTACAAGCTACTGTTTTATTATTACAGAGAAAAAGGAAATAGTTTTTAAAAATCTGGATTATTTAAATAAAATGGAGTCTTTGGTAGACAGCCTTTCCGTAATTTGGAGCTTTCTGGATAAAGGTCTCCGGATAATGGATCCCATACCTGTACCATGCAAACAGAAGGTCACCTAGTGATCATGCTACTTAGTGAGACCAAGGCCAAGATCTGAGATCTTTCAGACTTTTTGGGTTGAGAACCCTTTTTGAAGGTCAAGATTGGCTACTTCCTAAGTTCATAACAAAGTCTTATGAAAAAAATGACTGTAACAGTAACTTTCCATTAGTTATACAGATAACCATAGATTTCCCTCTAAATAGTTGGGACCCTCATTGGTAACAACTGGCCTACAGCCTTGAGAAGAGAAAAACCTAGAGGAGAAATAGGAAAAAACCTCAAGGACCCACATTGCCTAAGGGTGTTTGTATCTTTAGTTTTGAGTCTACAGACTCGTTTCTTACTTACCTTGAATTCTTGCTCCAGCCCAATTTTATCAAAGTGTGGCGCTGGAGTGTAGAGCGCCTGCAGGTGCTTTTCTAAAGAGGCCACATCAAGCTCCGTGTCCCCATAGAGGTAGTATTCTAGTAAGGCCTGGTAAATAAATGAATACTGCATCTGCAGGGGGAACAAAATGGGTCAATAAAACACGTGCACTAAGAACAATGAGTCACATATTGAATAATATTGAATTAATTCATTTTAGTTGGGCCACTATTATTATAAATGAAGGGTCAAATGATCCCCACTGCCATGTTTCAATGGTAAAGGTTCATGGCATCTCACTAGGTGGTGGACAACCCTTGCTATGCCTCATACTCTTACAAGGTAAACTAGCCTTATATTATTCACAACGGGAATGCTCTGGCGTAACAAGAGAACTTTTATATGAAACATGAGTGCGAGGCAGCCATAAAATCCCACTTCCAATTTATGGGCCTAATACAGGGGTAATAATTGAGGCCAAAACATGGAAAATATAGGTTTTCAGGGCATCATTGTGCAAAAAAACATGGTAGTTTGCACCCACTAGTTTGATCAACCAGCAGTTAGGCAGGTTAAAATAGAGTTAAAAGTTTGAACTTGATGGACGTGTGTCTTTTTTCAACCTAACTTACTATGTTACTATGGAACTGGCACAATTATTTGGCCAAAAATGAGATGAATAAGGAATGAAGTGATTTTGCTTACGTCTGTCTGAACCATCTGAGGACGCTGATTCCGTATTTTTAAGACGAAATCGAAGACATTGACCTTCTTTTCTTCATTCATCATGTCTATAACGGCATCTATTACCATGAAAGTGCCTGTCCGCCCAACGCCGGCGCTAGAATAAATGAACAGGGGAAATGACAAGTCAGCCATACTAAATACTTTGCTTTAGACATCAAAGGTTACCAGGAGAACATCGGCTTGGTCTAGGCCTACAGACCTTTTAGTCCTACCAGCACCACCTTCTCTAGCTTCCAGTTGGACAAGGCACCTATGCACCACTATTGGAAGAGTATTTTTTACATGATATGGGTTCAAGCCCCATTTGTTGTGTAGCACTTGGTCATGGTCCCCTTAGCTCATAGTAACAGATGTAAAAACACAGTGGTATCGGTCAAGGCTTTCAAGAACATCTAAGAGATCTCCACAAAGTTGGAAACAGCAAAAAGTTGTGAGTTTTCTCCAAAAATAAAGACCAAGGTTAAAAGTAAAAATTTAAGTCATTTATTAGGACATACAGATAACCGCGTTTCATGTCTACTGGGGCACTTACTCATATAGCCATACAAGTGTTGGTGGGGGGCATTAAAACTTGATGGGGAAGAAAAGGCACTAAATGTTTAGCACTGGAGCAGGAGCTAAGCTAATAGGGCAGGAGCTAATAGGGCTTTAAAGAATAGTGAGATAATTAGAGAAGAAGGGGCCTATTCATCATGCTGTGTAAAAAGTGATGTTGCTCAGCAACCAATCAGCAATTAGATTTCAACAATTAGAAAAAAAAAGCAAATATCTGATTGGTTGCTCTGGGCAACAACTCCACTTTTTACACAGCATGATGAATAGTGGAACAGAAAAGGAAAGTGAGATGAATTGGAAAAAGAAAAGGGAAGCTTATGGTGGTGATGATGGTGATGAGACAAAGAGGAAGACCGACTGGAGAGAAGGAAGAGATAAGAGCGATTGTTTATTTATGTCTTGGAAATAAGGGACAGTAAGCCTAATATGCTGAAAATCTGGTTCTGCAATGTCCTTACTGCAACACAAGGGGGAGTTGCTGTGCAACAAATGCAACTAATTTGGTTCCGCAAAGAGGAAAGGGATTGGTATCCTGTGCTTGCCGGTCCCCCAACATCCTCCTTTTAATGAATGTCTCCTGTACGTGAATGGTCCCAGATGAACTTTCCAAATGAAGTCATAGTGGCAATGTATAGCTATTTCTAAACAAACAGGATATATATATTATACATTGTCGGACTGGGACACCAGGAGCCCACGCTCAGTATTATTTTCTTCCTCTCCTCACTCAACCTCTATTCTCCTAGTCTCTTTTCTTTACATACTATAATCTATTATTCCACCTATTTAGCCTCTTTGTTCTCATAGAAATAGGGAATGGCCATGAAATAGGCCAAATATTTAGCAGCATGAGGGCCCCCTGACACCTGGGCCCTGGGAGTTTTCCTGGTATCCCTATGGGCCAGTCCGACATATATATATATATATATATATATATATATATATATATATATATATATATATAGTGAATAAAGTACCCCCTCTTGTAAAATATAAGGATATTATAAGTTACCGAGGAGTTTCATGACCATATAAAAACACGAGGCCTTCGGCCGAGTGTTTTTATGCAGGTCATGGAACTCCGAGGTAACTTCTAATATCCTTATATTTTGCAACTGGGGGTACTTTATTTATTATAATACACAAATTTCAGTGAGTCATGTGACAGAAATGACATCAGAACTCACCGTTTATAAGGATATAATTTACGGGATATTTATGGCTTTTGTGTATTATATATATATACACACACATACACACATCTATCTATCTAAAGTCTTCCTCTCTCAATTTCTCTCTCTATTTATCATCTATCTATCTATCCACACACACAAACATGCTTTCTTTTTCTGTGTTGGGGCAAAGGTTATTAATCAACCAATCCTGTGGTCCCTGTATTTAAATTGACAAGCAACAAATACCAGAATCCTCCAAAACAAATACCATTCAGAGCTGGCACCAATTTTAAGGTGCAGGCTGGGTGGGGGGAAGTCATTGGCTTGTGCATCATGTAACAGGGCTGTGTTGCACCTACAGTGCTCCTCTTTGCATCTTGCGCAAGATTCAGCACAAGATGCATCACAATGGGGGAGGGGAGGCACATGTCGTAGCTGTCAGGGGAGGCTGCATGAAACAAGAGGCAGTGTTGTCATCAGCAGTTCCACTTTAGCCAGGACTTCCTTCTCTACAGCCTACAGGAAGTCAGTTACAGTTCAACGTCAGTGGTAACAGATCTGAATTAAAGGCCAACGCCACCAAAAAAAATGAAAATACTTTATGGACATTTATAGATGATATCTGCAGCATCTGCAATAAAATAGTTCTTGGCATCGTAAGTCCTGTATAACAATGGCATTTGACCCCCGGTCTTACCTGCAGTGAACAACAATGGGACCAGCATGGACAGGATTCAAAAACTTCACTTTCTTTAGGAACTTCAGCATTCCGATGGGTGTGAAGGGCACCCCAAAATCAGGCCAACTGGTAAAGTGCAACTGAGTGATGAGCCGGGGGGCCTTGCAGCCATCATGAACCTGGCAGCCAGAAGGAGAAGAAACCAAGAGATTTACTAACAAATGAGTTCCCATATAACAAAGAGCATCATTATTACTTGGCTTTAATAAGCTGCCGACTATGTATCTTACCATGCAATACTCAGAGGGCCACTACCTGGTAAAGAATATGCTCCAAGCCATGTACTGTATATTCTTTGCAATAAAATAAACTGCTGTCAGTATTTATATACGAATATCTGAACTAGGGAACCTTGAAGGTTTTATCACAAAGGCAATCAGCTGGAAGGCTGGGACATGTAGTTCAGCAACAGATGACGATTCATTGCCTGAAAATCACTACTCTGGAGTCCAGACCCTTAAAGGAGAACTAAAGCTTAACAAAAGAAGTAGCTAGAAATGTTGTACATTGTGTTGTGTGCTTCTGTACCAGCCCAAGGCAACCACAGCCCTTTAGCAGTAAAGATCTGTGTCTCCAAAGATGCCCCAGTAGCTCCCCATCTTCTTTTCTGCTGATTCACTGCACATGCTCTGTGCTGCTGTCACTTACTGAGCTTAGGGACCCACTCACAATATACAGTACACATAGAATATAAATTTCACACTATAAAGCTGATTAGTAATTAATACAGATAATTACTACATGGCAGTAGTGGTAAAAAAACAAATGCTCTGTAAGGCTACAAATGTATTAATATTATTTTTTATTACTCCCCTTTCTATTCAGTCCCTCTCCTATTTATATTCCAGTCTCTTATTGAAATCAATGTGTGGTTGCTAGGGGAATTTGGACCCTAGCAACCAGAATGCTGAAATTACAAACCGGAGAGCTGCTGAAGAAAAAGCTAAATAACTCAAAAACCACAAATAATAAAAAATGAAAACCAATTGCAAATTGCCTCAGAATATCCCTCTCTACATCATACTAAAAGTTAATTCAAAGGTGAACAACCTCTTTAATAAAAAGCACAGAAGAAAGTGACAGACAGATGGACGGTGCCTCTGGGCTCACAACACTTACCGGCTGAATGCAGAACTTGCGAATGGTGTAATCTACAAGGACGACCACATCTTCTACAGAAACGCGGATATTTCCATAGATCCAGCAGCCCTGGTCAGGCCAGTACTGGTAGCATTTGTCCTGTGTAATGTGAAAGTACAGGTAGAACTATTAAACTTCACCACCTCTCCCATTGGTCTATACTGTTATACCTGCCATTCTACTTATGGCCATATAAGACATTCACCAACTAGTCACTGCCTGGAAGATACTGGTATGATTTTGTCTCGCTCACCCTCCCACTTCAATGCCTTCTGTATCAGGAACCCCACTCAATTGTATAACAATGATGGTCTTTTTTTGCCGAGAAATTCACGAAAAAACTGCGGGAAATTAGAGAAACTGGAATTTCGACGCCTGCGTTAATGCGCGACAACTTTGACGCTTGAGTCAATTTTGACGCCCACGTTAAAGTCAATGGCGTCCAAATGGTGTTGTCGCGCGAGCGACTATTGTGACATCACAAGACTTTAGTTTCAGCCGACTGTAGAAAGTCAGCATAATGAACAGCAGATGGAGTTGTTGAATATATATCTGGAATATATCTCTCTATCAGGAATGCACCAAATCCACTGTGTTGGGATTTGGCCAAATCCCGAATCCTTCGTGAAATATTCGGCCGAATACCAAACTGAAGCCAAACACTAATTTACATATGCAGATTAGGGACAGGAAGCTTTGCCCAAATACATCCCTACTTTCTATTAACCCCTTAAACCAGGAACCTTATACTTTAAAGCATTCAGCCTTATACACCCAAGGGCTGAACTGCCCCAAGAATGAGATTCCTGATGGAAAAGAGAAAAATAAACCAAGGAGGTTGTTAAATGTTTCTGCAAGGAGTACGTCAGCCTGACAGATATATTAATCTTTCCCCCATCAGACATGTCATCATAACAGAGCATTGCAAAGGTCTCTTCTCCATTCCCTGGCGATTAGAGAGATAAATGTGACTTCAGCTGCCTCTCTTGTCTGCTACAAGTCATATTTTTTATTATGCCCTTTTCCTTCCGTGAATCAGAAGGTTACAGCCAGAGCTGCGGTTATATACTCACACTTATTTGGGGGGTGGTTTTGTAAAAATTGTAAAATATTGTAACAATATCGGGTTTCCGTTCAGCAGAGAATTGATCTGATTTATGGCTGTATATTTACTGTGTACTCTCAACTCCAGCCATGGCCCTTTTCTACATTCTGCTGTTGGAGTCGGAGTCAGAAGACGTCTATCTAACTGCCAGTTCTGTCATTACAGGCTGCATGCCCAGAATATTTCGATGTACGGCAAAAATATTCATCATGAACCTGATAAATATCTTGAAAAGGTTTTTTTTTCCTGTGGTTTTATTTAATAAAAGCTGCGGTGTGAAACATTGTGCTATTATGACCATGGGGGGAGGGGCGCTGAAGATTACCAACAAAGATTACCAGGCATCTCAAAGATTTGCACCCCAAAATCCATACAACAGGAGGGACGGGACACCACAGATTCCTGGTGGACCCAGGCTTCAGTTGGTCCACTAGCCTAAGGGGCACATTTATCAAGGGTCGAATTTCGAATTCATGGGAGTTTTTTAAATCTTCCATGAACTCGAAATTCGACCAATCGAAATTTATTATAAAAATCTAATTTTTTAAACTCGGGTGAATAGGATCAACCCCAAAACTCAAATCGAATTCAATTTGAATTTTAAAAACTAGATTTGAGTTTTTTTCTTCAAAAAAATGTAAATGTCAGGAAGGCTGCAAACAACTCTAAATTGATCCCTGGAAGTTTCCCGTTGATTTAAAAAGCAATTCGGCAGGTTTTAGGTGGCGAATAGTCGCATTCGAGTTCTTAAATCGAATTCAAATTTTTTGAAAAACTCAAATCGAATTTGAATAACTCCCTAGTTGAATTTGACAGTTTTGGCCATAAAAAACTCGAAAATTTGAATTTTGAATTAGAATTTTGCAATTCAACCCTTGATAAATCTGCCCCTAACTGTCAACTTGGTAGAGTTTCTGGAACCCGTACCTGCAACCTGCAATCCACAACCCGGACCCGCAAGCCGCAATCTTACCCGCTTGGACCCACTACATGACCCGCAAGTACCGTATCCACAACCTGGACCCACTGACCATCAGGAATCAGGAAGTGCTGTCATTTTAAACCAGAAGTGACATCATTGGAAGTAGTCATGTTCAGAAAAAAGGAGTAAAAAACGCTACTGAGAAGACCCGCGACCACAAACTCGCAGGAAATGCCGACCCGCATTTATACCTGCACCCGGAACTTCTACCCACAACCCTTAGGGTACCGCAGGTTTTTGCAGGTAACCCATGGGTACCCGACCCGCTGCAGGGCTCTACCACTTGGTCTAATTCCACTTGACCAGTACTATGGGTCTCATTCCTTTTCCTAGGCTGCTATGGGGGCTTCAAACCTGGACATCCTTGACTGTTATAGTAAGGTATTCACCTGAGCATGGCCACCACCAGAAACCCAATAAGCTCTCAAAGGCCATCTACAATCAGAACAGAAGGGCCCCAAAGACATACTGGATATTTTTACAATTTTTTTAGGCCATTGACATGGCTGTCAAGAGTGTTATCCTTTTATACCCCTTTTTGTTTATTTTACTCTCAATGGAGATATTCTGGTGGAGAGAAGAAAGGGACAGTGATGGAAAATTAATGGTAATAGGGTTGGCACCTTCTCAGGCTGCAAGGTAAGGGCATGGGTGGGGGGGGCAGGCCCATGATGTCATCAGAAGGACTGGTGATGTTGCGGAGGCAGAACAATTATGCCATGGGACGGGCTATGATGTGAAGTGATTGCCCCTTCAATCTAGGTGAATCCTGCCCGGTTTTCCTAATTTGGAAAACAGGGCAGGCAGTTTTGACCCGGCAGCCCTTCTGAAAACCTCACTGTCCGGGTTAAAAGAGATCAGATGGCAACACTACATGAGAAGTAGAATTGGAATCAGTAATAGGGTGGAAAGGAGAAGAGAATTACAGAGGGGGAGGCAAGACATTGGATGAGGATAATAAGACCAGGCAGTTGGGAATACAAGAGAAGGGTCTGCAAAAATAACATTGTACTGTACCATGTGTCCCTTTTCATCACACCTCCCAATGCCCACAGAAACTAGGATAATATATTTATATAGCAAGAGGATGTGACCATCCTACTCAGTCTTACTAATAAATGAGGAAATTAAGCATTAATGGGGGATTTCCGAAAAAAGCAACAGAACGCCCTAAGCTCCAATAAGGTTGTGGTATCACAGAGTTTTATAAGTAGCACATACTCTATATATATCACACAGTATATATAATCTGCTTCTATTCCGTTGTAAGCTTTGATGAAATGATTTGCAGTCCACCTCCTGCCCATCCAAAAATCCAGTTGGATAAAGACCACGTCAACACATTGAGGACGTCTTCTCCAGATGGGTCTCCCTAGATCCCTATTATGATCTTATCATTGACCTGAGAGTCAAACAATTGGATGAAGATCTGCTTATTTGGTGACATTGCCAAACCAGCGAATCTTATGGTACATACAATGCTGTACTCTGAGGACTGCCATATATTTGGGCATAAATTTTCAGGCCAGTGCTGCTTAAGTGTGTTTTGAAGGCCTATGCCACATTTTGGGTTAAAACTAAGGATGCACCCAATTCAGGATTCGGTTCGGGATTCTGTCTTTTTCAGCAGGATTCGGAATTCAGCCGAATCCATCTGCCCGGTGAACCGAATCCGAATCGGTTCGGACTACTTCCAATGATGTCACTTCCGGTTTAAAATGACAGCACTTCCTGATTCCTGATGGTCAGTGGGTCCAGGTTGCGGATATGGTACTTGCGGGTCATGTAGCGGGTAAGAATGCGGGTTGCGGGTCCGGGTTGTGGATTGCAGGTTGCAGGTACGGCTTCCAAAAAATGGACCCGCGCAGGACTCTGCCAAGTGGACAGTTAGGGGCAGATTTATCAAGGGTTGAATTGCAAAATTCTAATTCAAAATTCTAATTTTCGAGTTTTTTATGGTCAAAACTGTCAAATTCAACTAGGGAGTTATTCAAATTCGATTTTAGTTTTTCAAAAAATTTGAATTCGATTTAAGAACTCGAATGCGACTATTCGCCACCCAAAACCTGCCAAATTGCTTTTTAAATCAATGGGAAACTTCCAGGGATCAATTTAGAGTTGTTTGCAGCCTTCCTGACATTTAAATTTTTTTGAAGAAAAAAACTCGAATCTAGTTTTTAAAATTCGAACTGAATTAGATCGGGAGGGAAATCGAGTAACTTTTTGTAACAAAACAAGGAAGTAAAACATTTTTCCCCTTCCCACCCCTAATTTGCATATGCAAATTAGGATTCGGAATTTGGCCGAATCTTTCGTGAATGATTCGGGGGTTAGGCCATATCCAAAATAGACGATTCGGTGCATCCCTAGCCAAAACCCACTGACAGACGGATGCCATGCCTGTTTCTAAAAAAGTCATTTTAGAGGTTCACATCTTTTTTTAATTGTTGCAGCCATGCAAAAGAATAAAGGAGACTGCATATAAAATATACTGCAGTCATAATTACCATTAATTAATATACAAGGCAGGGGATACTTCCTTATTGCTCATATTCACTTTGCCAACTGCTGCTTTTTCTACTAATAAAAGAGCCTGAACGTTGGACCGTGTTCCATAAACCCAGAGGTTATAAGCAGGCATATACATATCACACCAGAGATTTCATACTATTAATATATATGTTTTACCTCCTTCCTTTCTTTCAGGTTAGTAAGCATGACTATAGTGGCAGATTTCTGCTCCCAGATCATCCTCCAGAAATCATTAAGAGTATCTTGCTTGGGGCCTGCATGGAGAGAAACACATTAACATTATCGTTGATGTTACCAGAACCAGGAACTAGTATTCTAGGCACTTCTTAGGTATAAATTCACTAAAGGGCAAATTGTCACCAGCGAACGTTTCGCCACACTTCACGCCACTTTGCCAGGCGAAAATTTGTTACTTCTATGCTAATTCATTAAAATGCGAAGTTGTGTCCGAACGCTGGCAACTTTTCACTTGTGTTACTTCGGCAGTGTGAGCATTTTGAATCAAAATGTTGCTATCGATCGCTTCTGCCTAGTGAAACTTTATTAGATCCGCTTACGCCAATTTGAATAGGGCGGGTACATAAAAGTCGTAAGGACGTCTTAATTAGAGATGTTGGTGCAAATACTTGTAGTGGCCACTTTTTATTACAAATGTCCTGAATAAAGACAAAATAGATCATATAATGCCGTAGACATGAGCCCATCCTAAAATGAATGTTCCAGGCCCCTCAAATGTCTGGGGAAAAATGTTAACCCAAAACAAGTTTCAAATATTGTCTGCCCCTCGTCTTTGCCTTAGGCATAGAGACGGGACAGACAATTACTTTCATTTTCCATTCAGCACTTCCTAGATGTCACTGCTCTCCCCACATTCCCCAGTTCTCTTCACCATTTAATTGTATAACCAGTGCATGGGGATGGACATCAGGTCCCCCATTCTGGTGCACAAACAAGATTCTGAGATGATACAAGGCTTGTCTTAATAACAGTGTCCACAAAATGGCTCCTGCCTGCTTGTTATAATTATGAAATCCCAGACTGAAGGAAACATGATTCAAATAATTTATATAGCGTAATTAAAGTTCATTTAGCTTGACTAATGTGATAAAATAGGATTTTGAATAATTTCTTGCGTATAGGGTCCCCTTTAATAGTTAGGATTTTTGCAGGCAAGCCCAGCAGTCGCCAGAGTTTTTTTACAACCTTATTACATTTCCGGCAGACAGGATATGATGTCACTGACATAAGATTGAGGAGGATGTAGCTTCATTTTAGCAGTTCGCCTGGACTGAGGTGGCAAAGTCAACTATGGCGAAAGAGGTAACATTCAGTAAAATTTGCACTTTAGTGGATTTGCGGAGTAACGGCCGTTCGCCAGAGAGAAAAGTTGCCTGGTGATAGAGTTCGAACGAATGCTAGTGATGGTCCCATTCGCCAGCGAATTGTCATCTGCGCCTGTTAGTAAACTGGCGATGTCTCTGCAGGTAGTACATTGGCTGATCTGTTCTTTTACTACTTTATTTGATCGGAATGGTAAGACTTTGATCTGAATGGTTAGTGGAGGGTCGGGAGATGGGAAAGTCCAATCGTACGTTGATTCGTACGATCGGATCTTTGCGTCTATGGCCAGCTGTAGTGTTCCTCTGTGCAAGCAATGACAAGACTTGACTCGCCGCATGAATTGCCCTTATTTATAGGCCCAAGGCAATGTACCTGCTCAAGGCAACTTGCACCCCCTACGCTGTGCCTCATGCTTGTATCCACCCATACGAACAGTAAATGAGCCCTATAGGCTTCTTGTTCTTCCATAAGATTTGCTCGTTAATGCAGACAGCTCATGTAGAACATAGAGTAAAGCAGTTGCTGAGCACTGAAGTTCGCCAGGTTCCATTAATACGGAACTGTAGGAAAGCAATTAAAAACCCACTGATGCATTAAGCAAATGAGCCATACGGGGGATATAAAGATTTAATTACTACAGATAACAATGCAGGCAGCAGACAGGTTGACCACAGGCCAAACCTGAATATTCAGGATTATAATGAATGTCATTTAGCTTTTATCTTTGACTCCAGGCAACAGAAGCCCCCCCCCCCACCATTGAGTGCTGGTTCTTGTCATTACCCCTGGCACTAACCCTTACAGACATTTCTACTATTTGTGGGTCATTTCCTAACTTGGACCCATAATGTATAACCTGTGCCAGGAATATTGGAAACACTGCACCAAAATCCACCACTACACCTACAGCATATAGAGGTGAATAATGTATAGCTTCATATAAAGATGGCCATACACGGGTTGTGAATTCGACCACTAATTTGTACTAGCATCAGTGCCGTATTCTGCAGAAGAACACTGCGACCTGGGGGTGGGGGCCCAGACTTGCTTTCCAACCAAACTGCACCTGTCCTCCTGCCTGCACTTATTCAATCTGGCTGTATTCTCCCTCCATACCTGGGTGATGTCAATGTATGGGTAGAGGTGCATGATAAGGCGAGAGGTCCCTAAAAAATTTGGGGGGAGGGGGGCTGGCTGAGTGGACATACGCCACTCTATCTAGCACGTGTTCTGATTTTAAGGGGGTGACATGGCAGGTCTATCCACTGTGATGCAAGTGTATGGGACTTAATATTGACTTGCTTAGGTACTAGGTTTACTTGGAAGTTACTAAACTTGCTTGGGGGGTACTACACTTGCTTAGGGATACTAGATTTGCTTGAAAAGTACAAACGACTGTTTAGGGACACTAGGTTTGCTTGAAAGGTACAGTTCTTGCTTTGGGGGACTAGGTTTGCTTGGAAGGTACGAAATTTACTCTGGGGTACTAGGTATACTTGGAAGGTACAAAACATGCTTGGAAGTTACTAAACTTGCTTGGGGGGTACTACATCTGCTTAGGGGTACTAGGTACTTGTGGGTAATAGGTTGCTTGGAAGGTACAAGACTTACTTGGGGTACTAGGTTTGCTTGGAAAGTACATGAGTAACTTGGGGGTACTAAGCTTGTTTGGAAGGTATTACACTTGCTTGAAAGCTACTACACTTGCTTGGGGGTACTAAGCTTGCTTGCAAGGTACTACACTTGCTTGGACGGTACTACACTTTCTTGGGGGGGGACAATGCTTGCTTGGAAGGTACTAAACTTGCTAAGAAGGTACTACACTTGCTTGGGGGAACTAGGCTTGCTTGGAAGGCACTACGCTTGCCTGGAAGCACCAGGTCAGCTTGGAAGGTACTACACTTTCTTGGGGGGACAATGCTTGCTTGGAAGGTACTACACTTGCATGGAAGCACTAGGTCAGCTTGGAAGGTGCAAAACTTGCTTGGGGGCACTAGTCTTGCTTGGAGGCACTAGGTCTGCTTGGAAGGTACAATACGTGCCTGGGGTAGTAAGCTTGCTTGGAAGGTACTACACTTGCTTAGAAGGTACTACACTTGCTTGGGGGCACTAGTCTTGCTTGGAAGCACTAGGTCTGCTTGGAAGGTACAATACGTGCCTGGGGTAGTAAGCTTGCTTGGAAGATACTACATTTGCTTCTGGGTACTAGACTTGCATGGGGGGACTATAGTGCAAGAAATAACAGAGGAACAGTTTCTTTCAGGTTTAATTATAACTAATGAAAGAACAATGACAATATCACATACCGACAAATTAATTACCTTGGGCTGCTATGAATTTATTCCTTTCTTTATAACCCTGGAAAGAAAAATGAAAAGAAACGTGAGAGGTGGGGAATAAAAACAACATGGAATAATGATTATCCTATAGAAATATGATCATTTATCTCTTACATCTATGTAGGAGGCATTAATGTAGTCAGAACAAGGAATGCCATCAGCTGGTAGCAAAATAACTCTGGACTGATCATCTGAAAGACCAAAATGACTTTTTGTAGATTATAAATTAAACAAACAAATATTAAAATGTTTTAAATAAAACGCAACATTTTGGCTTTTATCATGTAGAATGCCAACACTTTCAGAATCTCCCACCCGCATCCTATTTGTACATATTGCCCAAGTAGGCAGTTTGCTGTGGTGCTTTGTTTTACCATCTGTACACTGCCTTTAGGGAGGTTGGGAAGATCATTATGGGTTTTACTTTTACTGCATTTTAAGCAGCATTCATGTTTTTAGGGACCATAAATATACGCATTTTTCATAACTGCTAAAAGGAGAATACAGAGTGTTGTATGCATCTCTTTCTCTCCTTGGTAACTGCCTGTGTTTAGAAAAAACAGCCATTCAAGATCAATTGAAAGAAACATACAATTATATCTCCCAGATTAGCTATTTCAGCAGGATCCTCTAGGGAGAGATGAATCAGTAAAAACAACTCCTGGAAATTAATTCTTTTAATATGAGAATTAATGAATGCGGAAAGTATACTGTATAGTAATTGCAGTGGTTGAAAGAGTTTTTCAGTTCAAGCTCCTGTTGAAGGTTCAGCATTTGATCAGAGCCCCCATGAAGGTCCAACTTATGCTCAGGGCTGCCCCTTAGCTCATGAAATGGATATAGATATAGGACAATATTTATGTATCAATCATTCAGCCAAGAATATCTTGGAAAGAAAATATAAATTCACCCCAAATTGTCCCCTAACTGACTTTCAAACTGGGCTTTTAGGTTTATCTAGGAGAACAGATTCTCTCTATCAAATATTGATGTATCAGTCATTCAGCCAAGAATATCTGGAAAAGAAAACCACAAATTCACCCTAAATTGTCCCCTAACTGACCTTGAAGCTGCGTTTTTAGGTTTAGCTAGGAGAGCAAATTCTCTCCATCATGTTTTGATGTATCAGTCATTCAGCCACGAATACCTGGGAAATGAAATACAAAATCTCACCCTAACTGGCCTTCAGGATGAGCCTCACCTGTCACTGCTCTAAACCTCCCCATGGGAGTCTGCCCAGAGTTTGGAACAGGCTGTTGTGGTTTAGGGGTGCATCTGTACAGATACCTGGACAAGTTTATCAAGTAAAAGGCCTAATATGACCTGGTTTTACATTAGGGAATTGGGGCGGTATTTGAAAGCATCTGACAAACTTTATGACAAACTCCAGGATCTAGGATAGTCCTGGAGCTCTGAGAGATTGGGCTGACGTTGGAGATAGAGGGAAGGAAAGGGACCACCATAACTGTGTAAAAGTTGAAAATACTCCACTATACCAATATTAATGCAGACTATATTTTCCCCTCTTGGGCAAGATGGTGATGTGCAGTATCCCCTTATATATTTCTCTACCGGTACCAAGATAAAGTTGTTCTATATAAAGCCCAGAAAGGCAAAGAAACTTACAAGGCAGAATGTTGGGGTATCTGTTTTTCTCTTTATTTTCTTCTTTATTGGCTGCTTCATGGGTTCCATGTAAATTACCAGGCTGCAAAGACTGTTGGGAACAAAAAAATGGTTTTCTACGTGTCCACAAAACAGCCAGAAGCTTTCTACAATCTTTATAGTTATGCTGATTATAGTCCCTACTGATGACCCGAAAACTCACTGGACTTTTCTGAGCCACTTGCAAAGGATGCTAGGAGCTTTTCTTTCTGCATTTAAACGTGTGACCTCTCTGTTGCTTATAGGAAAACTATAACCCCCCAACAATGTAGGTCTCTATAAAAATATAGTGCATAAAACTGCTCATATGTAAAATCCTGCTTTATGTAAATAAACCAATTCCATAATAATATACTTTTTTAGTAGTATATGCCACTGGGTAATCATAAATAGAAAATTCCCATTTTAAAAATGAATGGCCGCCCCCTGGGATCCTACAATTCACCGTGCACACAAACAAACCATACATGTTAGGTCACATGAGCCAATTAACAGACAGAGTTGTGTCTTTTGCTTCCACACTTCTTCCTGTTACAGTTAGAGTTGAAGTATTTCTGGTCAGGTGATCTCTAAAGCAGCACACAGACCATCATAAAATAGTGGTTCAAGGCAAGAGATGTAAAAGGGCAATACATGTTACCAAACATGTTAGGTCACATGAGCCAATTAACAGACAGAGTTGTGTCTTTTGCTTCCACACTTCTTCCTGTTACAGTTAGAGATGCAGTATTTCTGGTCAGGTGATCTCTGAGGCAGCACACAGACCATCATGAAATGGTGGTTCTTGGTGAGAGATGTAAAAGGGCAATATTTACTTAAATATATATTCCAGTTTGGCAAGATTCTTTAATATGCCACTTATATGATATAAACTATCTGTTGCTTAAGTATTCATTTTGGAGGTAAAGTTTTCCTTTAAAGGGGCGCAATGTGAATAAAATTTGATGGCTCCTGCAATGGACACGCTGATGTATGGAACAATGACAACTGCTGCAGCACTGTAACTTCTCCTTATCACAGAGCAGCTTCCTTCCTGGATGAAAACCATATAGTGGTCAGCCAAAATTACAACTTTTACTAAAAAAAATTATGAAAAATCCTAATAAATATATACCATATACTGTGCCTATTTTCATTGCCTCTATCATTTTAATTAAAAAAGTAAGTTAACCCTAGTGTTGCTGACTTTCTCAGAGAGAGAGAGAGAGAGAGCCAAAAGCCTGTTATAAGCAGTCTTCAATTGCAAATACCTCAGCAACCACTAAAACTAGAGAACCAATGTAAAAACTGCTCAGGAAAGCACGTTTTTAGGTTCAGATCCCCTTTAATCAGAAATTCTTATTTTCATCATGTCAGTATCACTCTCTCTCCTGCTTGCAGCCCCTGCCACTTACATTATATTCCTCTCGGAAGAGTTTGCCGTCATCCGCCGATCTTATCCTAAACTCTTCCTCCAGGTTTTCCACCGGAATGGGGAAGTACTTCTTATAGACCGTGGGTGAGCTGCTCAGCAACATCACTGTTTGTTGTTCTGTTGATAGATGATGGAACATATGTCATTTGTCTTTGCCGATGATAATGAACTTACAGACAAAACAAACAAACCTGCCCATGAACGGCCCAGAAATATATTCAAAATATAACAACCCTGAGCAATTGTTTCTTATAGTGACAGTATTAAGTGTTGGGCAACTAGGGGTTATCACATGACTGCATAAGCCCCAACATGCCAGGTCACTCCCCATTGTAGTCATTTTGGATACGTTTGCAAAGAAACATGATTAAGATAAGTATTGTTACTTTTTTCTTTTTGCGGTTGATTGATCAGAGGTTCTAAACGGTTGCAGATATTGTCCTGGCTGGAATCAAACCCAGGAGCCCAGTGTTGACAAGCTAAGCACTATCCAACCAGACTGCCTCGTTTCTATGAATATATATATATATATATTCAAGTATAGGAGAAGGAAGAGGAACTATCAATTCACTTGATAAAGGGTATTGAACCCGAAACATGTTGTGTTTACCACTGCCTGGAATAAAACGTTGTTTGCAGTAATACTGCTGGAGTTCCTCTTCCTTCTCTTCCTTCTCCTATACATGGATCATTTGAAGCAGTTGCAGCACAGTGCAACTATTAAGGAATTGGACGCAAACCATTTGGAAAAGCTGTGCTAACCACCATCCCCCTCTTCTATTTGGAATATATATATATATATATATATATATATATATATATATATATATATATATATATATATATATATATTGCCTGCTTATATAAAAAGGAAGAGTGTATTTCGTGGAGTTCGTAGTTTTCTAGCTACAGTTCCCCTTCAGAGAGCCCAGCCATTTCTCAGGCAGCTCAGAGTGAAAGCATGAACAGGAAGGAGTGCTTGTGGTTCCGTGTTTTAGGGGATATCCATGCACCAGCTTCTAGTCTGTATAGCGGTAGCACCCTTTGGTTTCTTATAAATGGATAAAGCTACTACTATATCAGTTTTACCAAACATTGGTTGTGTATCAATGCACTTTGTTGGAATTTCTATGGGGCCACAACTCCTCCAGGGCAATTTTACCCTATTTAAAAATCTGGTTTATGTTCCCTTCATCCTCCTAAAGATGTAGTCTAAGTTTTTTTTTATTTTACTATCCTGTAGAAATGTATAAAGCAGTGGCATTTTATATTTCCCTCTACATCAGAGTCGGACTGGGAGATGCTGCCCCAGCCAGCGCAGGATTTCTTTTCCGGGCGCCCCTAGGCCACGTGGTCCGACCAGACGGCCGCGCGGTCCTAGCGCCCGCCTTCCCAGCGCGCCGGCGAAAAAACACCGGCACAGCTGGTGTAGTTGAACGGGGACGCGAACGTCCCCATAATGCGGCTGGGCGGCATGCCGCCCCTATTTTTTGCTGCCCTAGGCCCGGGCCTATGCGCCCTTGCCGCAAATCCGGGCCTGGCCCCAGCGGCCCCTGCCGTCCCCTCGCTCACCCCTCTTGCACACACCTAGGTGTATATTTATCAAAGAGTGAAATTAGAGCTCGCCACAGTCCTCAAGAGTGAGATTCCGCCACTCTCCATTCATTTCTATGGATTTTTAAAAGAGTATTTATCAATGGATGAAAGTGAAATTTCACCCTTTGATAAATATGCCATTCAAAATGCCATAGAAATGAATAGAGAGTGGCGGAATTTCACTCTAACGGACTGTGATCTCTAACTTCACTCTTTGATAAATATACCCCCTAGACTTCACCATGATAGGGGAGGAAAGACAGCAAGCAAGAATACTTACAGAGATTGGGTCCGTTTTTTTTCTTCCCTGCCCAGTCCGACCTGCTCTGCATCGAGAAATATCTAACACTTTAGAAGTGTCAGCTGTACAGATGAGAATAAAGAGCAGCAGTTCCCAAAATGCACAGCTGGTCCTCTCTGAGGAAGGGGGTCTCAACCAGTGACCGTGGGTGTCAGCCTGAAGGACAGCTATGGTAAGATCTGGGGATATACTCCTATTTGTTCTTCTAAATACAACTCATCAAGTCCATGTTGAAGCTCAGTTAGGGTGGAATTTTGTATGAAAACTAGATATTTTTGAAGCAACAGCTGATATACCAATATTTTCCCTATGCCTGTAACCTTGTTATGAGCTAAGGGGGCCTTGACCAAAGGTTTGACTTCAAAGAAGCCTTGAACAGAAAAGGTCCAACAACCACTGGAACAGACCAGCCACCAGAAGATGTCACTTCCAAAATATTACTATATACCTATTTAAATGAAATCCAAGCTTGTATTAAAGGGGTGGTTCACCTTCAAATTAACTTTTAAAATTTTATAAAATGGCCATTTCTAAACAATTTTTCAACTGGTCTTCATTATTTATTTTTTTATATTATTGTAATTATTTGTCTTCTTCTTCTGACTCTCTCCAGCTTTCAAATGGTGGTCACTGACTCCATCTCAAAAACTAATGCTCCGTAAGGCTAAAAATATATTGTTATTGTTTATTACTCCTCTTTCTATTCAGGCCTCTCCTATTCATATTCCAGTCTCTTATTCAAATCAATTCTTGGTTACTAGGTTCATTCGTACCCTAACAACCAGATTGCTCAAATTGCAAACTGGAGAGCTGCTGAATAAAAACCCAAATAGCTCAAAAACCACAAATATTAAGAAATGAAAACCAATTGCAAATTGTCTCAGAATATCACTCTCTACAATCATACTATACGTTGATTAAAATGTGAACGATCCCTTTAAGCTCATGTAATACATAGGGACATCACTGATGTGATCTCTCACGGAGAATCCATTTGACTGGGAAACACAAATGAATGGGGCATGGATTCAAGTGGAATCTAGGAGAGAAAATACTGGCATGAGCCTAAAGCTGGCCATGCATGAGCCCATAAAATATTCACACATAGCCCCTCCAGACAGAGTTGGCAGCATATAGAAGAATCATGGCTTTCAGCAGAACACCCAATGGGCCCCAGGCTTCATGACTCCTGCCGACCAGGCCTGCTCCCAGTCTGAACCATCTCCCGGCCGGACCTGATCCCAGAGCTAAACTAAGGAGGAAGGAAAAATGTGTCACCAATGGGAGCAGTGTGAGGTTGGGTGCCAGGAGGAGGGCCACTTAGTTCACACAGTGAGCCCTCAGACCAGCACTCCCAGTAGGGTTGCCACATTTGTGTGGCTCATGATCCAGGCAGGGGGCAGGGCCATGACATCACAAGGGTGGGTAAGAGACGTTGGAGGCGGGGTGTGCTACATCACACGGGTGGGGCTATGACGTGGCAGTCAGCAATTGGCTGATATACATGTCTATCAGGGTAGATCCTGCCTGGTTTTCCTTATTTGGAAAGCCGAACAGACTGTCTTGACCCGGGCAGCCCTTCTGAAAACCGGACTGTCCGAGTCAAATCCAGACAGGTGGCAACCCTAACTCCCAGTGAGCTCCATACGCCCCAGTTCAACCCTGAATGGAAACCAAAGAAGCTGTAGGGATTACATGAGGAGCAGACTGCATGGGCTAAAAAAGTCACTGGTGATGTGAAAGTCAGGAAGCAATGTGGAGTCTCTGAGAAGCTACATTTTCTGTGATTACTTAATGAATGAGGAACTGGAGGAAAGTCACGCAGAGGGCCAGTTCCAGAGAAGAGCTGCAATACTAGAAAATTCCTACAGACACTTGAGAAAAGACTTTAAGCAACAGGTCCTAGAACGGTCATGGGTTGAGATGGTAAAGTTATAAGTATCGGGTCTGATTTACTAACTGCAGGACAAGGTAGAAAATGATCTAAAGCAACTGTACTGTTGCCTGATATAACATTAGGGTTGCCACCTTTTTTTCTGTGAAACTGGGCAGGGGGGCGGGCCGTTGATGTAGGGGGCCGGGCGGGTGACGTCGGGGGGCAGAGCGAGCGATGGGGGCAAGGCAGTTGATGTTAAGGGCGGGACTGATGACGTGTCGATCAGCAATTGGCTGATCTCCATGTAATTCACTTCAATGTCTTGTCCGGATTTCTTAATTTGGAAATCCGGACAGGAACTTTTCACCCAGACAGGTACATCACCTCTTTATTGCCCAGTTCACCTCCAGGAAGAACCTTCAGACAGCACTCAGCCTCCTTTTCTCCTTGCTGCAGCCATCCTTTCAGGGTCAGACTGGGCCGACAGTACACTGAGGTTGGGCTGGGGGGCTAAATGGTTTGTGGCTGCGGCCATGGCGGGGGGCCCTGGGGATAACATCTAGAGCGACAAGTGTGGGGGCTCATGAAGCACCAAAAAAATACCAAACAGACTTTTTTGTGATTTATTTCCGAAGCTGGAAATAGCACATAGCAGTCAATGGCAGACGTCTTCTGAACCATTTGAAGTTGTTAAAAAGGCTCGATCAATTCGAGAGATTCAAAAACTCGATCAATTCGAGTTTTTCACCCCGACTACGCTGATTCGAGTTTTTTTACACTGGAGTTTTTTCTTAAATTAGAAACCATTCCAGTTGTGAGTACATTCCAGGTCTAAAAAAGCTCACGTAGCTCTAAAATTCGACCTTTGATAAATAACCCCCTAAATGTGGGAAAGAGAAGAGCGTGTGCGCATCGCAGTGGGGTACGTGGGTGAGGATTTCCTGTGCTGACAAACACTGATGTTTATTAGATTCACACATTGTAGAAACACTTTTAAGATCTTTAAAAGGGTAAGCTCACCTAAATGTGTTCTTTTGTACATATGTTAGCGTAGATACGTTTTGCTATGAAACTCTGCAATTGGTCTTTATTTACTTTGTGTCGTTCATCACAATCTACCCGTCTTCATTGTCAGCCTGAAAGAACACAGGTGTATTCTTATCCGGCGCTTAAAAACATTTGAATGCACCCATGCCACCTATAGCTTTAATTTAAGCAGCATGAAAACACTAAAATGACAGTAAAACCTGACAGTCACCACTAGCGACAGGCAGTTTAAATTAAACCAAAAATGGAGGGCATAGCCAGTTTTGGGAGAAACGACACCAAGTCTGCAATATTTAATAATGCCATATTCAAGACCTCATATACACACACAAATACTAGCGTGGCATGAAGGACACTATTTGGATGTTAGGGTAAGTTAACCTTTAAATTAACTTATAACATGCGCTATATATTTAATGGTTTTTTAATGAGGTGCTGCCATTCTGCCTTTAAGTATGTTACAGATGAATCTATTCTAAGCAAAGTTTCAATAAGTCTTTATTATTGTTTTGCATGGGTATGGAATTACTAGCCTTCCTATTGTGCCTCTTCCCAGCATGCAACTGAAAACACTGCTGTCAGGACGGCTAATAACAACATAAAAATGGCCACTGGACCTCTCCCATTGACTTATACATGAACTCGGCAGGTTTTAGGTGGCAAAGAGTTGAATTCGAGTTTTTAAAGGGCCAGAGTATGATAAATCTCGAAATTCGAATTAGAACTCAAATCGAATTTGGATAATTCACAATTCGGATTTAAGAGTTTGGAGAAAATTTTGGGCAGATTTATTAAGGGTCGAATTGAAAATTCGAATTCGAATTTTCAATTCGACCCTTAATAAATCTGCCCCCTAATGTCAATAATTGTTTCTGTTGTGACAGTTGGAAGCAGAGTTTGCTTTAAAGGAGAAGGAAAAGGAAAGAAGTGTGCATGTATGGGACCTGGGGTTTTATGGATAATGGATCTTTCTGTAATTAGGATCTTCATACCATAAGTCTACAAAATATCATGTAAACATTAAATAAAACCAATAGGCTGGCTTTGCCTTTAATAATGACTAATTATATCATAGTTTGGATCAAGTACAAGCTCCTGTTTTATTATTATCAAGGAAAAGGAAATCATTATTGTTATGTGACAAGGGCTTCCAGTTGAAAAACCCTGCCACGACCTGCACCGTGATTTCCCCACATACGAGTGTATTGCACAAACAGAAGTCTAAGATGAGCCAACACTATAATATAAATAGCATTCACTCTAAGTACATCATACGTGGGGTTTTTCCAAAATGTCTTAAGCCCTGACTATCAATAGTACATAGGAGCAAGCAGGAACGCCCAGCCGCACTGAGAAACAAGTGATAAGAAATGCAGCGTTAAACGCAGGGCTGTCCATGTGCAGCACAGTGATAGGGAATAATGTGACGATGGAACGAAGGCAGCAGCACCCGTCTCTGGCACAGTGGGTGCTAAAACATTATCATACTGAGAACATGAAATCCATCAGAGGGTGATTTGGAGCTACATTTTCTACACAGATTCATTTCATTCTCCCGGTGCCAAGTATAACACCCCTGAACACATGGCAGAATTAATGCAGTGCCAATATTACCCTTAATAACCCCAGGACACATAGTAGGACAAATAGAGAGCCAATTACATCAATAATAACACCAGAACACATGGCAGGATAAATGCATGGCCAGTTCAATGAATAATGCCCCCCACTATGGCAGGTCTTACGTTATACCCAAGTAAAACCCCTGCATGCAACGGACCCCAAACCCACCCACTTGTCTACTCTGCTGGACTAAACCTTCCCACATGCACACTTGTATGCGACTTACGCACGGGGTAAAAAAAAAAGCGGCAGAAATTCGCCAGAGACTTGCTTCACAGCCATCAGCAGGCGAAAATTCACCCAGACAACTCTAATTTACTAAAATCATCATCATGATTTATTTATATATAGCTGACAAGATACGCAGTGCTTAAAATGCAAAGTTGCGCCCAGGGTGCCGAACGCTGGTGAATTTTCGCTATTGTTACTTCGGCAATCAAAGCGAAGATGCACTAGAATTCAATTATGCCTAGCGCAACTTCGTTAGAGGTCTTCGCTCAGGCTAATTTGCATCCGGCAGGAAATTATAAAGTTGAATGGACGTATATGTTGTGGTAAATACATTACATTACACAAGTCCAGGGAACCTTAATAAAGAAAATAGAGTTGTTATAATGCCCTACACATGAGCCCACTGTATAGTTTATGTTCCATATGTTATAAAATGTAGGGGGGAACCGGGTTACCCAAAAGGACTTTTGCTGGCTATCATTCTGAAAAAAAGGAAAAGGCGCCAGCATTTTTTGGGACTTTTTTCACTAAAAATATGATGTAAGTAACAGAAGATTGAGGAAGTCCTATGCACTCCAATGCACTTCACCTGGTCTGAGCTGGTGAAGGCAAGTCTGGTAAAAGAGGTAATGTTCAGTAAAATCCACATCTTAGTGAATTTGCGGAGTAACGTCCATTCGCCTGGCGATAGAGTGTGAATGACCGCTAGCGTCTGTCTCTTTCGCTAGCGAAGTTACGCCTGCGCCCGTTGGTAAATCGGCGAAGTGCCAGAAAGTGGTAACGCTGGCGAATCATCGCCAGCGTTAGTCACTTCACCCTTTAGTAAATCTGCCCCCAAATCTCCTGGACTTACAGATGGGCTGAAACTAGTGGGAAGCAGGCAGAAGGGGTACATGCCCAGTGTTCCCTACTGGCAAATGACTCTTCTGACTACCCCTAGTTCTGGTCCAGATGCCCCCTATAATATACACATTACACATTGTAGGAAAATAAAGGATCAGTGTCCCCCATAATAACCCCACAATAGATGGTAGGATAAATACAGCAACAAATTTACTGGTAGAAGGAGCTTTACAGGTATCGGATCCGTTATCTGTAAACCTATTACCCAGAAGTCTCCGAATTACAGGAAGGCCATCTCCCATCGACTCCATTTCAATAAAATAATTACAATTTTTAAAAATGATTTCCTTTTCCTCTGTAACAATAAAACAACAGTATAATACTTCCGTCCTGTGTGTAGTAGGAAATTCATGGTATTGGTCTGGGGATCCTTTACCCCACAAGCCTTCAATGAAATCAGCCAATAAACTCAGTATCAAATCATATGCAGGTATGGGATCTGTTATCCAGAAACCCGTTATCCAGAAATTAGAGAAACTCTCTCTCCCATAGAATCCATTATAATCAAATAATCCACATTTTTTAAATTAAATTTCCCTTTTCTCTGTAATAATAAAACAGTCGCTTGTACTTGATCCCAACTAAGATATAATTAATCCTTGTTGGAAGCAGAACCTATTGGGGTTATTTAATGTTTACATGGTTTTCTAATAGACTTTAGGTAAAGATCCGTTATACGGACAACCCCGTGTCCTGAGCATTCTGGATAACAGGTCCCATGCCTGTATATGTATATTATATTCTAATACTGTAACAGAAAGGTTTGAGAGTAATAAAAGTCAGAATACTGTATATACCTTGTTCCTCTAGGATTCCATTGGGCATCTTCTTGTCACCGGTGTTGACATCTGCCTTTCTGTGTTTTCTGGACCTTACAAAAAACAAAGTGCGATCTTTTATGGACGATCTGATGGGTTTGAATTTTTCCATCTGACTCAGGCACGGCATGTGAACACAGGAAGCCTTCTAGCTGCTAGTGACCACTTCAGTTCCTTTTATACCGCTGTAAAGCAGCTACTTCGCTACTTCCACCCTGAGCAATGTGTCACACAACCCACAGACTCATTTTCCTCTTACATCGTGATTAGCTGAAACTCACTGCAACAACCTAATGGTTCTGCTGCGGCGGTGGATGATGAGGCAAGGGATCCTGTAGGCACTACTATACTTAATAACCATGTCTGAAGTCATACAGGAGCAATTTATATATTAACGGTGAAACTAAACCCTGACTGTCAGTTTCAGGCCACAAGGCTGCTGTGTTGACAGTCGGGTAAAGCAGCTCTTTACAGGCAAAGTTACACCGGCGAGATCTACTTATTAAAGGTTTGTTTTAGCTTTAAAGGAGAACTAAAGCCTAACTAAAGAAGTAGCTAGAAATGTTGTACATTATGTTTTGGGCAACCCAAGGCAACCACAGCCCTTTAGCAGTAAAGATCTGTGTCTCCAAAGATGCCCCAGTAGCTCCCCATCTTCTTTTCTGCTGATTGACTGCACATGCACTGTGCTGCTGTCACATTTTGAGCTATTGTTTATGTACGACTAGGGAATAGTCGATTCGATTCGAATTTGAAAAAAACTTCAAAATTCGAATATCGAAATGTACTGTCTCTTTAAAACTTCAACTTCGACCATTAGCCATCTAAAACCTGCCGAAGTGCTGTTTTAGCCTATGGGGGACCTCCTAGAACCTATTTGGAGTTAATTGGTGGACTTTGAGAAATCAAAGTTTTTTGGGGGGGGGAACTTTGAATCGAATTCGTTTGAATGCACTATTCCTTCTATTCGAATACGGCCAAATACGGACCACTTCGACCCAAAAAAACCTTCGACTTCACTTTGGTTGGTCTTTTTGAATTTCGAAGTATTTTCAATTCGATATTCGACCATTGATAAATATGCCCCATAGAATAGAAATGTCACAATATAAGGCTGATTAATACAGATAATTACTACATGGCAGCACAGAAACCAGTGCAATTAGCATCAGAATTTAATAATCAGCCCTGTCGCATCAGCTTATATTACAGACCAACCTCATTTTCTGCTGGATAATTAGTGACGAGCCCTAAGCTTAGCTTCTCAACAGCTGCTCAGAGCCCACTGAGCATGTGAGTGTCACAGACACTTTCCAAGATGGTGACCCCCTGTGACAAGTTTGAAGTCCTGGATCATTGCTGCTATTGATAAGCTGAAACTTTAGGCTGGTGCAATAAGTTCAGTATATAAAATATGCGATTTTTAGCCATATTAATTTTTTGGGTTTAGTTCTCCTTTAAAGGGGTTGTTTACCTTTAAATGAACTTTTAGTATGATGTAGAGTGATATTAATTTGCACTTGGTTTCCATTTTTTATTATTTGTTATTTAGCTTTTTATTCAGCAGCTCTCCAGTTTGCACTTTCAGCAATTTGGTTGCTAGGGTCCAAATTATCCTAGTAACCATGCATGGATTTGAATAAGAGACTGGAATATGAATAGGAGAGGCCTGAATAGAAAGATGAATAATAAAAAGCAGCAATAACAATAAATGTGTAGACTTAAAGAGCATTTGTTTTTAGAAGGGGTCATTTGAAAGAGTCAGAAGAAGAAGGCAAATAAAAAAAAAGAAATAATGGAGGCCAATTCAAAAGTTGCTTAGAATTAGCCATTCTATAACATACTAAAAGGAAACTTAAAGGTGAACCACCCCTTTAAGTTAACTTTTACTTTGTCCTTCTTTTGACTCTTTCCAGCTTTCAAATAGTGGTCACTGACCCCATCTAAAAAAAACAAATATTCTGTAAGGCTACAAATTTATTATTATTATTATTGCTAATTTTTTATTACTCGTCGTTCTAATCAGGCCCTATTCATATTGCAGTCTCTTATTTAAATCAATGCAGGGTTGCTAGGGTCATTTGGACACTAGCAACTGGATTGTTGAAACTGCAAACTGAAGAGCGACTGAATAAAAAGACAAATAGCCTAAAAACCACAAATGATAAAAAATGAAAACCGATGGCAAATTGGCTCAGAATATCACTCGCTACATCATACTAAAAGTTAACTTAAAGGTGAGCAACACCTTTAAGAAACAGGGCCTTCCTTGCTGATGTCTTCAGTTGATAACCCTGAGCAGATGATGTAGATCTTTTTAATAAACTCTGAGGATGAGCAAAACACGTTACTGCTCCTTTAAGACATACAAGAAAGAAAGAAAGGGCAAGTGTCACAATGGAGGTTTGATAAACATGAAAGTGACGTTCAAAGACAAAAGTTCTAGAACACAGTCAGCAATTTACAGGCACTGGGGAGGGGGGGTCTGGTGTAGTTAGAATAATGAAAGCAAGGATCTGATTGGCTCAGAGGCATCGCTGTAACAGGGCCTATTTTCACTACAAACCCCCAATGAGTTAATAATGAGAACAGGAGATTTTAGACTAGAGTTAAGTCAATATTTCAACTGAGACCTTAAGGATTATTTTGGGTTCACACAATTAATGGTTTTAAAGTTATGTGCAATATAACATTTTTCTGTCCCTTTCTGCACTGCTGGTTCTGTCTCTTGAAACAATGTAGCAACAGTTAGCCTTTCATCCCATTTTTTAAAAAAATTTACAAATACTAAATAGAAATGTAAAACCGCTTAATGTGTTTTTTTTAATATTAATTTAAATTGGAAAGTTGCTCAGAATTAACATTTCTTTTATTAGAGAATAAAAGGACCAGTAACCGCCAAAAAATTTCTTAAAAAAATTCGTTAGTATGCAACGTAAAAAAGACACCAACACATATTAGACAATATTAGTCTTTATTACGAAATAACTTACCAAAACTCTGCTTGCGCTCCTCTTCAGAAAAGGCAATCGGCGATCCATCGTGCTCCATTTCTCCTCCCTGCCTTCCTTATAGGAGATAGCCAGGAAGGAGAAATCGAGTGTCGCACGACGGATCGTCGCCCTGTCGCCGTTTCTGAAGAGGAGTGCAAGCGGAGTTTCGGTAGACTTATCGATTTTACGGGGGACTGTAATAAAAGTCGGAAACGGAAAAACTATTCGCAATGCGAAAAGTTATGCCTTTGTGCGAACAAACTTTGCTTTGCGCGAATTTAATATAGCTTTTGCGAACCCGGAAACTGTTTAGCGGCCACTTCCGGCAGTGGAAGACCGTTGGCGAATTTTATAGTTTTATAGTAAATGTAATAAAACTTATTACTGAAAAAGTCGTTATGTTTGCTCCAAACGATTATGACACCTTCAAGCTCTTCTTAAGAGTGCGCAATTAAAATTTGTGATGCACAATTAAAATTCGCAATGCAATAACAGTTTAAGGAACAATATTACATTGCGAGATGTGGATTTTTAGTCTTATTGGTGCAAATTGTTTTTCTCTATGCGACTTTCATTACATTCCCCCCTTAAAGTTTAATATGTGTTGGCGTCTTTTTTTCGTAGCATACTAACAAGTTTTTTTTAGAACATTTTTGCTGTTACTGGTCCTTTAAGGCAGAGGAGCTGTCATGTTGCTTAAGCGGAGGCATTCTTTAATGCTAACAACAGCACCCCCTAGCTGTCATTCATTGGATATTCCGTTGCCTGCTGAGGATGTACTTGCCCAAGGAAGCAATATGGCCGCTCTTGCTGCTATATTCTGTATAAATGGATATATAGTCTGAGAACTGAGTAAGTGCTACCTTCAAAAAAACAGAAAGCCAACTTGTAACTATTTTTCTTTTATTAGGCTTAATAACAAACAGCGGGGCTATTACCTTAACAGGTATCCGGCCAGCAGAATTAGGACAAAACAGACAAGGAGCGGCACCAGCACTGATGTTAGCAGCGAGCGAGTCTCGTCGTCAGCATTGTTAGGCGGAGTCGTACCTGGGAAGATGAAAAGAGAGAGTGGCGTTATATGATTTACTTATATAGGTATGGGATCTGTTATCCGGAAACCCATGATCCAGGAAGCTCCGAATTACGGAATGCCCGTGTCCCATAGACTCCAGATTTTTTAAAATGATTTCCAGTAGCTTGTACTTGATCCCAACTAAGATATAATTAATCCTTATTGGAAGAAAAAAACAGCCTATTGGGTTTATTTAATGTTTACATGATTTTCTAGTAGAATGAAGATCAAAATTACAGAAAGATCCATTATCCAGAAAACCCCAGGTCCCAAGCATTCTGGATAACAGGTCCCATACCTGTAATACAATCATAATATGTCCACACGTGATAGAGTAACAGTAACATTATATCATATTAAAGGGGTTGTTCATAGTGATATGCGAATAAATTCGCCTGGCACGAATTTGCAGTGAATTTCCATGTTTCACCGCCAGGGAATACATTTGCGAATCTCCAGCGAAAATTCGCCGGCGTCAATTCCCGATTTTTCCGTGAAACCGTTCGAATTGCTCGATTTTGTAGTGAAAATATTTGAATTGCTCAATTTTTTAGTAAAAAAGTTCGAATTGCTTGATTTTAGTGAAAACGTTTGAATTGCTCAATTGTTCCGTTAAAACATTCAAATTGCTCGATTTTATAGTTAAACATTCAAATTGCTTGATTTTATCGGAAAAACGTTCGAATTTCAAGATTTTTTCAAGAGAAATTCGCCCATCACTAGTTGTTCACCTTTGAATTAACTTTTAGTATGATGTAGAGAGGGATATTCTGAGACAATTTGTATTTGGTTTTCATTTTTTATTATTTGTGGTTTTTTGATTTATTTAGCTTTTTATTCAGCAGCTCTCCAGTTTGCAATTTTGGCAATCTGGTTGCTAGGGTTCAAATTACCCTAGCATCCATGCATTGATTTGAATAAGAGACTGGAATATGAATAGGAAAGGGCCTGAATAGAAAGAGGAGTAATAAAAAGTAGCAATAACAATACATTTGTAGCCTTACAGAAAATTTGTTTTTAGGTGGAGTCAGTGACCCCCATTTAAAAGCGGGAAAGAGTAAGAAGAAGAAGGCAAATAATTAAAAAACTATATAAAAGAAATAATGAAGAACAATTAAAACTTTTTATTTGTAATTGGTCACTTAACATGCATCTTAACATACCTTTAATCAAATGGCTGTTTCAATACTACTTCCATAGTCAGTTCAGTCAAAATAGTGATACTGCTGGTTACTGGTACGTATATGGGTCAGGCACATTACTTAAAGGGGACCTGTCGCCTTAAGAAATAATTCCAAATTCTATTTTATGATGTTAGTCAAGCAAAATCAATTTCACTTGCACTATAAAAATGCTTTAAATCTTGTTTTTTTTTTTAGTCTTGTAATTCACAATCACAACAAGCAGGCAGCAGCCATTTTGTTGACACTGTTATTAAGGCAAGTTTTGCATCATGCCTAAATCTTGTTTATGTGCCAGAATGGGGCACCTGATGCCCATTTCCATGCATTCGCTACACAGTTAGAGGAGGGAGGGGCAATGTGGGGAGAGCAGTGACATCTAGGAAGTGCAGAATGGAAAGTGAAAGTAATTTTCTGCCCCACCTCCATGCCTAAGGCATAGAAGCGGGGCAGGCAGTATATGATTGACAGCGGAGACTTTTAAACAAGTTTATAACAGGTAAAATAATTTGGATTTCAGGCTTAATTTGAAAAGGACTTTTATTATAAAGCTTTTTATGTGTAGGTGACAGGTCCCCTTTAAAAGAGAACAAAAGCTGAGGAGGCATTTTATTGCCAATAGATTAGCTGCAATAGTGCAAGCTAGAATGCTATATTTATTCTGTAGAATGCTTTACCATACCTGAGTAAAAAGCTCTAGAAGCTTGGTGTGACATCACTTCCTGCCTGAGCCTCTCCCTGCTCACTTATAGCTCTGGGCTCAGATTACAGCAGGGAAAGGGGGGAGGAGCAAACTGAGCATGCTCAAGCCCTAGCCCTTAAGGTTTATGATGAAAACAGGAAGTCTGATACAGAAGCCCATGTGTACACAATAGAAGGAAAGAAATGCTGTCTTTCTTCTGACAGAGGACTCAGAGCAGCATTACTTGTATTTTTATATTTCTGATAAAGCTTACTTAGTTTTAACCTTTCATTCTCCTTTAAGGTTCCTTTCAGGATAAAATACCAGTCTTCCTATATAATGAGCATATTTCTCTATTAATAACATTCTCAACATATATAATTTTTACTGGCCAGGGCAGTAAAATACAGGCCAGCTACAACCAGGATTCTGCACAGACCAAGAACCATGTTTAGTAATGCAAATGACACAGTGCCGGTGCAGACTCTAACAGCTTTTAAGAGGTTAAACTGTTTGATATTTTTTTTATATTTCTCTAAATAACAATATAATGTGACACACAAGCAATCTCAGTGGTAACTTGATCACTGGTCCAAGACACCAGCAAACTTCTTCAAGATTGGACTGACTTTTGTAAATCCAATATTCGGGGATGTAATAGAGATCTTATGGAGCTTCATCGTTATGTGATCTCAATAGAAGGGAAAAAAAATAAAAACTCTGACTTTTCCAGAGCTTTGAATTCCCTCTAAACATAACGATTATGCTGCTCCATTAGAAAGACAAATGAGGTATCTGAGCTATGGATGACAATGTAATAGAGCTGCCGTACACTCCGGTGTAATTGCCGGTTATTGTGCCTGCACAGGAATTATTAGATGCACATTAGGCACAGTCGGGTGGATTCACTGCTGCTGCTGCTGGAGGGGGAAGGTTTTAAAAGCCACTGCCCCCTATACAAAGTGTGTTATGAATGCTGTAATTATAAATTTAGCACCAAACAGGCAGGAATTCACCCAAATAAGGATCAGCTCTCTATCTAGCACTATCATCAGCCCCGGCACAAACCACAAAATGGGAATTAATATTAATCTTTTAATCAAGTGCAACAAACACTACCAACCATCCGGCTCAGTTGCAGCACCGGGTTCTAAGTTTGATTCTTACTATAGTAGTGTAGTCCGAATGAACACAGGCACAGCCAGGCAGAACAAAATGCAACCAATGGGCTCATGGGGCTCATTTACATGGAAACCCCCATTGAGGACATGCAAATTTAAAGGGATTGTTCACCTTTGAGATAACTTTGAGTATGATGCAGAGAGTGATTTTATGGGACAATTTGCCATTGGTTTTCATTTTTTATTATTTGTGGCTTTTCAGTTATTTAACTTGTTATTCAGCAGCTCTTCGGTTTGCAATTCAGCAATCTGGTTGCTAGGGTCCAAATTGCCATAGCAACCATGCATTGATTTGAATAAGAGACTGGAATATGAATAGGAGAGGCCCAGTGTCGGACTGGCTCACCAGGATAGCAGGAAAAGTCCCGGTGGGCCCAGGTGTCAGTGGGCCCTCATGCTGCTAGACATTTGGCCTATTTCAGGGTCAGTACTTGTTTCTATGAGAACAAAGTGGCTAAATAGATGGAATAATAGATTATAGTTTTTAAAGAAAAGAGACTAAGAGAATAGGACCCTTTGTCTAAGATTAATTAGCGGGCCTCTCTCTGGTCAAAGGTTTGTAGGTGGGCCCCTGGTGTCCCAGTCCGATACTGGAGAGGCCTGAAAAGAAAGATGAGTAATAAAAAGTAGCAATAACAATACATGTGTAGTCTTACAGAGCATTTGTTTTTAGATGGGGTCAGTGACCCCCATCTGAAAGCTGGAAAGAGTCAGAAGAAGAAGGCAAATAATTCAAAAACTATAAAAAAAAATGATGACCAACTGAAAAGTTGCTTAGAACTGGCCATTCTATAACATACTAAAAGTTAACTTAAAGGAGAGACAATCCCCTTATTAAATGAAAACCCTACCCCTTACCCCACATAGACCCCCCTCCCTCCTCCCCCCCAGCCTAGTTGCTACCCCGGGCAAATGCCCCTAACTTATTACTTACCCCACGGCGCAGATTCAGGGATCAGAGTTCAGGGCAGCCATCTTCCGGGTCTTTGTGTCTTCTTCCAGGGCTTTGGCAATATCCGTTCATTTCAGCGCATTCGCAGTTGTCGCAAACCAGGAAATTGTACTCCGCCGGTCTCATTCTCAGATTACTGTAGACCCGGAAGATGGCTGCCGTGAACTGCGATTCCTGAATCTGCACAGAGAGATAAGTAAAAAGTTAGGGGCATTTGCCTGGGGTAGCAGCTAGGCTGGGGGAGGGGGTCTATTTGGGGTGGAGGAGTAGGGTTTTTTTTAATAAGGGGTTTGTTTCTCCTTTAAAGGTGAACCAACCCTTAATTGAAGGTACTTGTGTCAAAAGATGCTCCTAGAACTGTGCCAATTGGTGCCGCTCACTCGCATGGGCGCAGAAGTCATTTTGATACCAAAAGCTGAAAGTGACGAAAACCAAGCACCATTTATTTTCAGCAGAACCCCGTCCAAGTGCAAACACAATTGCACACACTTTCATGCACTGGCTGCAAATGTGTCAGGCACAAAGCCCCCCCCCGCAACTGCTATTAGACTCAAAATATGGGGGAAAAGGCTGCGTTGTGGGTAAAAAAAAAACATGGCGGAATTGGACTTTGCACATTACACGTTTACATTGCCAGGTAATTAGAAATATCAGCCCTAGTTTGTGATTTACTCGCTAGACCAATGAAATACCGACCAGATGGCAACCCTAGCGGCTGCAGAAATTTTAAGAAGAAGTAAAGCCATTTTAAATGAATGAGGTTCCCTGCAGGGTCACAGCAACCAGACACCCAAGAAGGTCCCGGCTCCCCCATACCTGGCCAGAAAAGACAGAGCTACATAATAAGTTTCTCGTGGGCAGGGAAGGAAATATCTGGGTCTCAGTGGTGCTTACTCCTTGAATGTGGCCCTAAGATTTCTGACGGTGTTCCTGTGTATCTTCAAATAAGGGACTAGTTCATTGTCAGTGAGATTTTCTCCACAGACACCGAATGTCTGACTAAACTATCGTTCCCTGTCGAGAGGTTCCTGAGAGGACTAGCAGCTTATCCAGCGGAGTTCACGGTCCCAACTCCATCCCCTGCTTTCTCTCATTACCCCACTCTCCAGACTTAATTTATAGCTGCTGTCACACGCTGTATATGCATTAGAAGGAGAATCTGGTTGCCGTGGTGACACACAGCAAAGGTGGAAGCCGCCGGAGTGTGGAGGTATTTTTATGTTCCGACTTGTATTCATCAATGTTGCGGCAAAGCTCAGGGACCTTTTAATAACGTGCAATCATCCGTGTCTCCGAACAAGTGTAAAACATTAACCCTTTAAGTACCACCTGCTTTGCTATCTATGGCTCCAGCATAGAAGTCCGATTATAACGGCAGACAACTGGATGTGGGATTGTACCCATTTTTATGATGCTTTCCTTTATAAGGGTCAGGCCACACTGGGCGTTTTGGGGAGATTTGATCTCCTGGCGACTAATTGCCTTGCTTTTGCGGCGACCAATCTCCCCAAACGCCTTCCCTCACTCTGTGCCAACTAAATGCCTCTCAGGCAACTTCGGAAAACGAATCGCCGCGTGTGATTATCGCCGGTGTTTTTTTTTTCATTTTAGCCGGCGCCTGACGATAAGGTGCAAACTTACTCTATCAATGGTCTCTTTCCCTAGCAAATTGTCCTCTACACCTGTTAGTGAATAAGCGATGTCGATTAGGGTGGGATTTCTGGCGAGTTGTGGCTAGCGACGGCCACACCACCATTTCACCAAAGTTGTTGGTTGAATTATAAATAATGGAACCCATCTTGAAAGACAATTAGGGGGCATATTTATCAAGGGTCAAATTTCGAATTGAAAAAAAGTCGAAATTCTAATTCAAAAAGACCGACTGAATAGGTCTGTATTCGGCCGAATTTGAATCTTAATTAGCCAAATTCAAATCTTAATAGCGCATTCGATCTAATACGATTTTAAGTTTTTCCCCAAAAAAAGCTTCTATTTTTTCAAAGTCCACCAATTGACTCCAAATAGGTTTTTTCAAATACCCCAGTACACAAAAAATTGCTCGAAATTCGATTTTTTTCATTCAAAAATACATCTCAACCCTTGATAAATCTGCCCCTTAATCTCTCATGCTTTGAAAATCTGAAAATTCTAATATCGAAATTTATCATGTACTGTCTCTTTAAAAATTCGACCATTCGCCATCTAAAACATGTCGAATTGCTGTTTTAGCCTATGGGGGACCTCCTAGAACCCTTTTATAGTCAATTGGTGGACTTTGAAAAACTTTGAATCGTATGCGCTATAAAGATTCAAATTAGGCTAATTAAGATTCGAATTCGGCCAAATACAGGCCTATTCGATCGAAAAAAAAACCTTTGACTTAATTTTGGTTGGTCTTTTTGAATTCGAATTTTGACTTTTTTTCAGTTCAAAATTCGACCCTTGATAAATATGCCCCTAATTATCTTTTATGATGGGTTCCATTATTTATAATTCAACCAACAGCTTTGGTGAAATGGTGGTGTGGCCGTCGCTAGCGACAATTCGCCAGAAATCCCACCCACATCGACATCGCCTATTCACTAACAGGTGTAGAGGACAATTAGCTAGGGAAAGAGACCATTGATAGCGTATGTTCGCACCTTATCGTCAGGCGACTTTTCACTCTGGCGAATGGTTGTTACTCCGCAAATTCACAAAGGTGCGAATTGTACTGTACATGAGCTCTTTCGCCAGAGTTTCCTTCGCCTCTTCCTTTCCCCATACATTTGAGGGGCATGCCACATTTGTTTTAGGGTGGGCTCATGTGTAGGGCATTATATGATCTCTTTTGTCTTTATTATGGTTCCTTGGACATTTGTAATACAAAGTGGCCACTTCAAGCATTTGCACCAACATCTCTAATAAAGACGTCCATATGACTTTTATGTACCCGCCCTATTCAAAGTGACCTAAGCGTAAAAGAACTTACGAAGTTTCACTAGACAGAAATGAACGATATCGAAACTTTGCTATGAAATGCTCGCACTGCCAAAGTAACGCTACCAAAAATTCGCCAGCATTCGGCTGCTGAGACGCAACTTCGCATTTTAGTGAATTAGTGTAGTGGCAATGAATTTGTGCCTGCGAAGTGGCGCAAAGTGTGGCAAATTGGTCGCTGGCGAAAATTCGCCCTTTAGTGACTTTGCCCCCTTGGGTTTATATTCTTAACAAGTGATACGAAGCCTGGGGAGAACAAGTGATGCAATAAGTTGATATGGGCACGACAACTGTCAGTCAATGAGGAAGAGTTTCAGAATCTGAAGAGGAGGACAGGGTTTTTTTTCTAATAATACACTGATACACTGATTGGCAAGTAGTGCAGCTCCATAGAAATTCCGTATAGAATGTGTGGGAGGAAGATTACTGCAGGAGAGAAGCACAAAAAATATTCAGCCGCACAAGTTTCGGTTCTGTGAAAACTGCACGTACTGAAAATGAAACATGGGAAAAATTATTTTGACATTAAAATTGCTTCTAGTATTACCACTATTACAGCCATTTTTGGCTTTTATATACAGTATATTTATCTATCTTTTATATATTAATTTGGCTTCTGCGCCCCCATACAAGCCTGCAAGCACCCATTGGTTCTTACTAGAACACATTGTGAGGACTTCGATATGATCAGAATGCATTGTTTATTATTCTGCTTGAAGGGAAAAAAATAGCATCGCATTGTTGCCACCCTCTCTGTCACATACATCAAACCCCAACAGGTCTTAAAAAATTCCACGATAGAGTCCTGCATCGAGTTGGATACGTGCACCACTGTTAGTTTGTGGGTAGAAAGCCCCCGATTCCCTTACCATGCAGCTACTCTGCGGGTACCCTGCCTGGATACCCAGGTCAATTGCAGGCTTGCAATCCCACCACCTTCCTGAGTTAAAAATTATTTTCCCCCCTGACCTCGTTGATTTGCCACCTCCAGTCAATTGTGACGTCACTTATACTTCTGCGGACCTCTGGGTCAAGTGGAGGTAGGGTGAGAGGTAGGAAGGTACCAGGGGCAGGGAGGGCATTTAGGGGGTCTGTGGGTCTGGGTCGGTTGTGCGTTAAAGGAGAACTAAACACTAAAAATGAATATGGCTAAAAATGCCATATTTTATATACTGAACTTATTGTACCAGCGTAAAGTTTCGGCTTGTCAATAGCAGCAATGATCCAGGACTTCAAACTTGTATAAAATCCAGTCTGATCGCAGCCACATCTTTTCGTTGATGCAGTCCCGCAATCCGACCACCTGTATGGCCTCCATTCTGATCCAATCGTTGGGCCCTAGGGCCCACGAACAAAGCATGTGCATTGAACCAGAAGAAAAGAAGATGAGGAGCTACTGGGGCATCTTTGGAGACACAGATCTTTACTGCTAAAGGGCTGTGGTTGCCTTGGGCTGGTACAGAAACCCAAAACATAATCTACAACATTTCTAGCCTGCTTCTTTAGTTAAGATTTAGTTCTCCTTTAAGTCTCAAGGAATATCTAGAAGAGAAAATATGAAGTCTCCTAAATCTAACACTAACTGGCCTTCTATCTTACGAGTCCTACAAACCACAGCTCCAGGCCATAGTTTGTAGAACACTGCCATATAGTATAAAGGGCCAGGGTTACCATTACAGGGGGCAGAGAGGAGTCCTGTCAGGGGCTTGGTTCCAGTGGTGGCTCAGACTGATAAATACCTCCCAACGGTCAAGATTTGCAGGACCTGAAAGAGATATGGGGTTGTTCTGAGACATGTTTGAATATAATGGCGCATGGTTCAGGCATAGTCTATTTAGACAATGTTTTATCTAAAGGCCCTGTGCTAAATAGTTGACAAGGGCCCAGGTGGCCCAGGTGGCCAGTAGTTGGCAGTGGGCAATGCAGGGAGCCCGGTGATTTTTGATGGAAACCAATAGGACAATAGGATCCTAAAAGTTCCCAAATGGGATTATTATCTCCATACTGACATGGAGTTTGTTCAGGTTTCTTCGATGGTTTGGCATGGCCAAACGGCAGATCCAGTGGACAACTGATTGAACTATTAGATCTGCCTGTGTGTGCCAAGAATTGCTTGCAACAACATTCTTTGCCAGACTGTTTTGGTATTTACACTCTCGGGTTTAATTAGAGTACATATCCTGATCTGCTGAAATCATCTTGACTGCGGTCTGCATAATTATCATTTCTCTTAGTGATCATCGGAATGAGTCGACTTGTGAAGCAGACGTTTAACACTATAATTTATGGGCAAGATGAGATCAGCAGGAAGGAGTGTTTACAGACATTGTCAATTGTTAGGGAGTAGCAGCTGCTCTGCTTATGTTTCCAGGTTGCTCCTTAGCCCCCTCTTATTTCCTGTACGGCACAGGCACTCCTGTTGTCACTGCACTCCATAGAGAAGATGAGGCGTTGAGGTCACAATGGTCAGAATTAGTGTTGGAGGTGGACTGAACTTTAAAACAATTGGAATTCCCCAGCTTTGGTAGGGAATTAGCTGATCGGAGAGATCCGGTAGAATGATGATATAAATATGCACATGCAAATCAGACATGTGTCAGCATCATCCATAATGGAATGTGCCTGTTTAGACGTCTCGGCCAAGTACCTTTGATGGGCATGCTGCTCTCAGCACAATATTCTCTAGAAGAATTGGCAACAGTTCAGCTGCAGTTTCGTGACTGTATCACAATAGGGAGCTTTTGAGAAGATCTTTCTCTTCTTTGTCTGACCTTTTCTGTAGCGGAATGATGCTGAGCCATGAACGGATTGTTCTAATTTATCTGTATAATTACAATCCTAAAAATGTTTTTATTTTTCTTGCACTTTTCTGCCAGAAAAGCCTATGGAAATGTATTGTATTGGTCACTATCAGCCCAAACTCATTAGATATAGGTTATGATATACTTCTTCTAGGCACTGCTAGACTTTTCATTTTGCCTCCACTTTTTATTGCTACAAAAGCTTCATTATTTGACATAAACCATATCTAAGCTGCCAGATGTCTCCAGTCTTGTGCCGTTAGAGAAGTTGCACAAAGGCTTCTGAAAGCTGCTATTTTCTCTAGTAAAACTATCACATTCAAAATGCCTAGACCAGCCAGTGAACAAGTATTGCAAGACAATATGGACACCCTACCTATACTAGATGATCCCTTGACACATCCCTTGGCATCCAGCCTTAAGTTGTCAAGTATGATTTGTTTTTCAAAACCTTTCTTGCAGAAAATTCCTTTCAACAGTCCATGTTATAATGTAACCTCAGCTGGTTAACTTTGAATCTCCACCTCCACTCCAGGTATCTGTAAGCCAAGGAGTGGGAGAAGTTTTAATGACATTAAATATTGTAAAGTCAAAAGCCAATGAGGTAGGCTCTCTATCGGCCAAATGATGATGATCAATCGGCAAAAAATCAAGTGTATCAAGAACATGGTAAGTAGTATAACCGCTCTCTGTTGTCACAGTCGTTGATACAAAGAGCACAAATGACTGAAACTGTTCCACCATACGTCCTCAACTGCCAATGCCCCATGTACTGGGCACCATAATGAATTTTTCAAACCTGGCGAATTCCTGAACCAAGCATTATCCATACTACATGGGCACAGCGGGCCACCATACAAGTACCGATAATATTGTGTTGTACTTTATGCCCAGCAAACAGTTGAAGAAACTGCACGTGTGGGTGCAAGAATATTTATTATCAATGTGTTCTCTCCTATAACATGGTAACATAGTAAGTTAGGTAAAAAAAAAAGACACACATCTATCAAGTTCAACCTTAATGGAGAAGGAACATTAGCAAGGCAGTTTATTGGCAATAGATTAGCCATAATAATGCAAGCTAGAACTCTATTTTTATTTTGTATAATACTATACCATACCTGAGTAAACAGTCATAGCAGCTTTCTCCATTTATTTAGGATAGCAAATGTCATATTGGTGAGAAATCACTTCCTGCCTGAGTCTCTCCCTGCTCACTTATAGCTCTGGTTCAGATTACATCAGGGAAGGGAGGAGGGAGAGAGGAGCAAACTGAGCATGCTCAAGCCCAAGCCCTGGAGGTTTAAGATGAAAACAGGAAGTCTGATACAGAAGCCCATGAGTACACTATAAAAGGAAAGAAATGCTGTGTTTCTTTTGACAGAGCAGCATTACTTTGAGGGTTTACTTGTGTATTTATATAGAACTTTGTGATAAACCTTACTTAGTTTTAACCTTTCCTTCTTCTTTAAGTCTGTGTATAACCTGCCTAACTGCCAGTTGATCCAGAGGAAGGCAAAAAAAAAAAAACATCTGAAACCTCTCCTTCCTGACTCCAAGATGGCAATTGGACCTGTGGATCAACTTGCACTATACATCTTATTGATCAACCAGTACTATGTTGTACAGGAGAATGATGGACAATATTAATCAATGTTAATATATATAGCTCTTCTTTACTCTAAAACATGAACAAACAGGAAATGTCTAAAATGAGGTATCTTGGAAGATCTCATTACAATCATTCTCATTTGTTAGGGCCCATCCATGACATCTCTTATAGAATACATTGCAGAGCTTGTCATCCAAACACTGACCAATGAACACCACCTTTGGAGAGACAGTCCTGACTTACTTGCTTCTGTTGTGTAGGTTTCATTATCTGCTGCTACATCACGGAGTTGTAGAATGAAATATAAAAGAAATGCGTAGGGATATCCCATCGTGGTTCTAAAAAGAAAGAGAAGAAAAGATTAGCAAACTGAGTTTCCACCTTCAGGTAATATTTCATTGAAATTCCTAGGATAATTTTACTGCAACTGCCATTGTGGTCAAAAAGCCTTCCTATGTCAGTGCTGCCCACAGTAATCTATGGTAAACTTAGTGCCTGAAGCACATTTAGCAATGACTAGTGGCCCTCTGCTCAGATATTCCCATGTTTCTAAACAGAGGTCCACCTGTCACCTCTGTGTGTGCTTTAGCATAGAGCCATAGAGCATCACTGTGACTTGTAGCAGCTCCATCATAATACAGCATTGTGACTCCCAGCATAAAATAACACTGTGACTCCCAACAACCACAAGGATATTGATAAATCCGCTTTTGCATTTGTAAAATGACCCTCCCAACTTTACTCCGATCAATAAAAACCCGGTCACCCCTGGCCCTTTCATATCGATCTGAAACCCCCACGTCGATGGGGCCCCTGGCGACAGATCTGCCTATCCGACCCCAGATGGTGGCCCTGGGGACAAATATTAGAGTAAGGTAGAAAGGAAATAGTGATATTTTACGTATTTCTCTTTAAACACTATCCAGAGCACTGTGATCTTATCAGTTTGATATAAACTGACAGTTTGTACAGAAAGAGGTTTTAACAGTAGTTAGAGAAATGAGCTAGGACCTTTAGAAATCACTCTTTTGATCCTCATCTTGAATACATATGCGTAAAGATCACAAGCAGGAAATGCAAAATTAGAGAATATATTAAGAAACATTTGCTACCCCACACGAGACATGGAAATAACACCTCCAGCGTATGACACATAAGTGGCAGAGTAAAATATTTTACATGCTTTTGCATCCTACCCAACCAGGTACCATAAGTAATAAATGAGTTATTTTACTAAAACTAAGGGTGTTGTTACAAACGTTTCCATAAACCAGGATACATTTTGGTACAGGAACCAGGGGTGCTTCACCAATGAGGCGAGCTGAGGATCTCGCCTCAGGTGGCAGCGCCCCACTAGGTATCGGGGGCGGCAAAAATGCCGCTCCTGGTACTTTAAGAGACGAATTTCCGGTTTTCAAACCGGAAATTCGGCTCTTCTAACGCAGCGAGCACAATTATGTTCTCTGCGCTAGTGTCCTGGCCCTTTTTGCCTCGCTCGTGGACCCCCCGGACCCCCTCCAGCGCAAAAAGGTGATCGTACGGGGGGGAGGTGGACGGCAGCAACTGCAAGCTGCCTCAGACGGCGGAGGCCAGGATCGCTCCTGCAAGGAACCTGACGCAGAAGATCAATATAAATGATGTTGGAACACAGAATCACTAAGAAGAGGAGGTGGAAGCCACCATGGAAAAGCCTCCTCAATAGCAGGGGTTACGTCACTTTCTCTTCACTTTATCATGGTTCCTAAGCCTGTTTGTGTAGGTTTTAATAATATTTTGAGTTATTTCTAGCACCATCATCACCCCCACTAAGAGCACACCCAGCATAGAAAGACCCTATGATTCTCAGCAGCCTCCAGCACTGTGAGTTCCAGCATAAAATCACACTGTGACCACTAGCAACCTCCAACAGAGACTGCACGCCATTTGTGGCAATTATTTTTCTCAGGCGGTGTGGGTGTCTACTGGCACTAAATACATAATGCTGTGTAAATATCACAGGAAATTTAATAGTACAGAAATTGTTACAAATCATTTGCTCCTCCCCCCCACCAAGGAAATAACACCTCCAGTGAATGGTCGCTTATAATATTTTATTTAACATTTCTAGAAGCCAAACAAACTAGATGCCACTATATGGCTATTTTATTTATGTTCTGCACAGTTTCCTGAGTTTAGGGACCTACTCACAATGTACTATATATATAGAAAGAACATACATGGCTAATAAGTAATTAATCCAGATTACATGGCAGCTCAGAAACCAGTGATATTGCCATCAGGATGTATTAATCAGCTTCTATGACAGATGAACCTCAATTTCTGCTTGATGATTTGCAACTACTAGCTTAGGGGCTGTCGCCACTAAGAGCACACTCAGCATGTGCAGTGTCACTGACAATTAAAGGAAGAGTAACATCAAAAAAATCAAGGTGTTTTAAGTTACGAATAAATTATGTTGCTCCGAAACGGATAAAAGTGGAGTGTTTGCTTCAGATACACTACTATAGTTTATGTAACCAAGCTGCTGTGTAGCCATGAGGGCAGCCATTAAAGCACAGGACACATAGCAGATAACAGATAAACAATATAGAATCCCATTGTATTCTACAGTGTTTATTTGTTATCTGCTTTGTATCCTGTGCCTTCTCTCCTTTTTCAGCCTTGAATGGCTGCCCCCACAGCTACCCAGCAGCTTGTTTATATCAACTATAGTAGTGTTTCTGAAGCAAACACACCAGTTTTACCAGTACAAGGCAACAGTGAATTATATTTTCATCACTTCAAAACACTTTGATTTTTTGGTTTTAGTGTTCCTTTAACAAACTTCAAGATGGAGACCCCTCCCCCCACTGTGCACCTTTTCCCTGACGGCTTGGATCATTTCTCTTGTAGAGATGCTGAAATCCACTATTGCATTCGACCGAACCCCCGAATCCTTCGTGAAAGATTAGGCCGAATACCGAACCGAATCCTAATTGCATCCCTATATAAAATACAGAATTTCAACCCATATTTGTTTTTATGGTTTAGTAATCTAAAAAAAGTTGTTACAGATATAAAAGCAAGCATCTCAGATTTTTTTATTTTTGTATGTTGGTAAATATATCTCAAAATAGTATCTGGTATTTTCTCAGTACAAACAGCTCCAATATAAAATGCAAAAGAAAATATTTGATTTATTAACTATAAAATAGATATTGTCATGTGAATTATGTCATTTGAATACAAACCCATTCCGAATATCATAGATTTTATCATTATAATTTTTGTATTTAGTAATTTCACTACAGATACTTTATGGGTCTATAGACAACAGAATACCCTTTATCTTCACCCTCAGACTAATCCTTTGTCTGATTATTAGTTACTTCGTCTGCCCCTAATTTCTTCTGCTTATCTGTCCTGAAGCAGATTTAATTTCTGCCCTACAGTTTCCCTTCATACATGCCCATGATTATTTTCTACTTCACAGTCTCTGCCAAACTAAATTCTGCTCAATTTCCCTTATTTTTTTTGGACTTTACTTCGCTAATGATATTCTCTTGGCGTGCCACTTTGCCACCTTCCTCGTTCATTTCTAGCGCACTCTGAATTCAGACTAATTACATTCTTTCTACCTTCCTATGCTGCCAGCTTTGAGCACTTAATCAGTTATGGTGTTCACTGATAGCAAGTACTTGGCTGCAGGACTTGGTTCTGCATTTATATATAAAGCTGTAGTGCAAGGTCCAAACATGGCCTGTAAAATCTGTAACACTGTGTCTAATCTACTTAAAGAGATTCTATAACCTTGTTAATCTTCCTTAAAGGAATTCTGTCATAATTTTTATGGTTTACTTTTTATTTCTAAATTACACATTGCAAATAATTATCTATACTATGTAAAACTTTATTCTTGAACCAACAAATGTATTTGTATGTATTAGTATGGAGGCAACCATCTCAGTGTATTGTGCCTGATCCTGAGCTTTGACAAAGAGCCAGCATTGAGACAGATATGGCTTCTCACCTTCCGTTGTATTATACCACGACATGGGTTGTGTTTGCAGAGGTAAAAGTGCTAACCCCATCTAGTGGTAGACATGAGAATAGCATCCAAGCAGGAAAAAAAAGCAGGGTTTTTCCTGTTTTTGGTGCTATTCGCGTGTTTACGTCTGGGTACAGCTAGGGAGCAATTTTAGCAATACAAAATCTTCCACAGAGGTTTCAGATAGCTGCTATCTGGTTTGCCACCCATTGTTCTGTTGATAGGCTGCTGTTGGGCTGCTGGGGTGGGGGAGGGAAGGGATGGGATGGGGGTGATATCACTCCAACTTACAGTGTAGCAGTAAAGAGTGACTGAAGTTTATCAGAGCACAAGTTTCCCGGAGGGCTCCTGGGAAACTGACAATATGTCTAGCCTCATGCCAAATTAAATATAAAAAAATCTGTTTACTCTTTTAAAAAATAGATTCTGCTGGAGCAGCACTATTAACTGGTGTGTTTTGAAAGTTTTTAAGTTTTATCCTTTATTTAGGTTGAGGTCACTAAGGGTCTATTCTCCATAAAATAGTCGACAAATAGGTACCCAGTCAACTGATAAGTACCCAAAACCATCACTGTTGTGTAATTTTTTGACATAGGGCTAGACATGTTGTTAGTTTCCCTGGTGCCCTTAGTTATGTCACTCTTTAATGCTGCACTGCAAGTTGGAATGATATCAGCTCCTACAATCCTTCCCTGCTGCCCATCAGCAGAACAATGGGAAAGTAACCAGTTAACAGCTCCCTGATACAAGCTAACAACTCTCTGGGAGATATGAGAATAGCACTCAATAGTAAAAATCAAAGTCCCACTCGACTCCTCCAGTTCCATTGCACAATAGCCTATCTGAAAGTAGTTCCATTGTGAAATGCTGGCTCTGAAAAAAGGCACAATAACCTGATATGGCTGCCTACAAACCAATATTACAGTTAAAAAATACATTTGTTGGTTCAAATTTTATATGGTAGAGTTACTTATTTGTAATTGAAACCGTTTAATTTAGAAATAAAAACTACACCATCAAAATCATGACAGAATCCTTTTTAGTACTACGATAGGTATGGAATTCACCAAGTAATTTTTAAATTTTAGCTTGCTAGGAGGTATGTTACTCTCTTTCAATAACAAAATGTTGCTTAATTCGCAAGGAACTATAATGGAACTTATAATGGAACTCAAACTCATGAAACTCATGAGATACAAATCTAGAAGTAGTTAAAAATACCGCCTGCCAGATTGGGTCCAGGAAGCATCTACCAACCATTATACCCATAATACGTCATCCCTGTCTGGGGACTTGGAACATACGCTAGCTTGAATCCATCACAACACAACTAAGCAACTATTTTGTTCTTAGTGCTGTCCATAAATCTGTAAACAGACTAGTGAATACTTGGGGCTATTAGACAGGGATGACATATGATCAGTAGAAAATGTAGGCTGTTTCTTAGTTTAGAAAGTGAGAGACATCAAGGAAAATCACACCCAGTTGTTGGTAACAACAGCAAAGACTCACAGAGAGGTAGGAGATTAAGATACAGGACACCAACATGAAATGGCTTATATTATGGAATGGTCATTTGTAATGTAAGATGAGACATAGCACTATATTTCCTTTTCCCATGAATATTTGCTGATATCTTTGTAAGAAAAAAGATATTATTGGGGGCCTCTTCCTATAGTCCAGATAGATCATAGGACAAATGTGAGCCAGGTTTGTGCAGAAAGAAGATGAGAACATGCTGCATGCTCCATTTCTATCCACTTGGGTTGTACATTCTTTATACACTGTACATCAGAGGGCTTCTCTACTGGAAAAGAAGATCATTCTAAATGACACTGGCATTGTAATTCGGCACAACATCCTTTGATGGTGGAACAGAACAAATTTCTGTCTTTTAAAGCTTTAAAAAAAGACATTGCTGCTTAACTTTCAACATAAAGACCCTGCAAACTAAGATTGTCCCTGCAGCTGGGCCTTTAAAGTCTGTACGGATTCACTCGAGAAGAAAAGAAATGTTGTTCTCCAAATAAAATGGCTTTGATTCAGTCGTGCCGCTTCTAAGAATTTTGTGTGGGGAGCTTGAAACAAAATAGCTCTGTTTATCAAACCGCATGAATACTATTGTTTTAATCTCGTGAAAGGCCTTATTTTGGAAACTTCAACAAATGCAGAATGCGGGAGACATTCCTCAACCCAACCAGCAGAAAGAGATGCCTCCCATTACAGTGTTCGGCTGACCATCAACAGGTTTTATACTGCGATCAATGTGGCAGAAATCAAAATGATAGATCTACAGGGAATATTGTACCATGTATTGTATGTATGTATATCTTTATTTGTAAAGCGCTGTTAAGGAGCCGCAGTGCTGTACAGTACATAAAAGTACAATATATATATATAAAAGTATACACAGGGAAGACAAATCACATAATAAATATATACAAAATCATATCAGGACAAAGAGACATAGTGGGAAGGAGGTCCCTGCTGCGTAGAGCTTACAGTCTAAGTGGAAAAAGTAAATCAGTTCTGTGCATATGTGTATAAAGTGTCAGACTGGCCCACCAGCTGAACCTCTCCTACTGACCCAATATTTGGCCTTATATGCCTATCCCATGGCCATACCCAATTGACCATCAAATAAAAAGACCAATTTGCCAGGAAAACAAAGGGGAGCTGCCTGCTTTGCCCTGCAAACATAGATAGATTGCACTGAGACCGACAAAGATTTTTTAACCTGGCCGATCAATTTCCTGATAGATGTCAGGCGAAAAAACGGAAGATGTACGATCGTTCAAATCCCACTAACCGCACAATAATTTCGAAGGATTGGTCGGACTTCACTAAAGTCAGTTGTTCGGCAAGAAGAAACGTCACATCTATGGGGAGCTTTAGGTTTTTTGGTTGACCCTTGGTACCCCAGACCGACACATATATATATATACTGGTACAGTCATGATTTTCAGTGCAGTTACTCACAATAATCACACCTTGAACCTTAATGGGCTGCATGGTGTTCCCCTCTTTTCCTCTACTATATAAGCAATCCTAGAGCTCTGCACTGGCTCTAGAACTGAACTTGTCCTGCCAGTTACTACTTTGACATTTCCTTCACAGCTTTGGATATGCACAATTTAAGAAAAAAAACATTGACTTTTATGACTTTGTGGGGTGCTGTATGGTAGAAGTAATGTGGTGCAAGTAGTATATTGAAGGCTAAGATTCTGGAATTCATTGGCTTTATTACAAAGAATGGCTTTGTAATGATCCCCTTACTAAAAGTAGGCAAGGATACAACAGAACCTACATTTTTTCAGGGAACTTGCACATGTTCCAGGAAAATGTAAAATCAGGGAAATGCATTATGCATTACATACTGGTGGGACCTCAAAAAACAGGTGACATAAAAATGAAGTTTTTACTTTTTATATAAAGGGCCAGATTAAATTCAGTAAGAAATTGTTATCTCATGGTTTAGCATGTGAAAAATCATGGGCGAGATTTAATTTCATGGAGAAAAACACTTTTCTCCAAATTCAGTTCCAGTTTTTTTCCCATAGACTTCGATATTCGAAGTCGAAGGATTTTAATTCCTAGTCGAATATCGAGGGTTAATTAACCCTCGATATTTGACCCTTAGTGAATTGGCCCCTTACTGTGACCCTCCAGTTGTTATTAAACAAAAACTTCCAGCATTCCAGCCATCAGCCGTAAGGGATGCAGGCCAGTTCTCTTCGTAAAATGGACACACAAAGTTATCTTCTTCTCCTTCTTCTTCTCTCTTAACATGCCAGCATATTCTGCAGCATTGTACAATAAATGCATGTATACATGTATCATACAAGAACACAAAACAAACAATAACCAAATCAAGAGGTAAAGAGAACCCTGGCCTGAAAATGACTCCACCTTCCAATTTCCAACTCTTCTTGAACCCCTAGGTGACATGTTGGCCCTTCAAGCACTTCTTCTCTGAGGAGCTCGAGCACCAATATTCCCCATAAGGGTGATCACATAGATTGATTTTCTGCCCTTTATAGAGAATGCTTCCATTAAGGCAGTGAGAAATATACAAGAAATAAAATGTGTATTCTCTCTAGGTCTGAGGAAATGATTGGAAAGAAACCCTAATGCTAAATGGGCTAGATTCTGAAAGACAGGGTAAAAAACTAAGAAAGTTAACAGCATGGGCAGACGATATTTCCTTTGGAAGCATTGCATTAAATGTGTGAACAGGAATGTGAATTGAATTCTAAGTAGGTGGAAAGGCAGCTGAAATGCTAATTTATTATTGGCAGCACAATTCATTTACATTTCCAGCATATCCGTCAACAAAAACTTTACTGTAACAGTTAATATATTGTATGACTAACTGAAAATGGATAAACCCAGCTATTATTTCTGGAATTATGTAACTAATTCTGGGAACAGATTGAAAATTATTCATTTCAATAATGGCTGAAGCCGACTCGGGGTTAGTGGTACAAGCGCTATTCATTATCCCAGCACGTCTGGGTTACGTGTATCAGTGTTGATCATTCTTGGTGGCTGAGCCACAAGGCTCCCGGCAGTGGTACTTACCACACATGGCCAGGTATAAAACCTTCTCTAAGCCTTTGAAAGAAAAATAATAAATCCCCGAAAGTGTTGGAATACTTGCTTAGCTTTCCCAATCAATTCCTGTTGAAAACAGCACTTCTTAGACACGGCGGTATCCTTTATTCAGCGGGAAAAGATCTATTTTTATTGGCTTTACAATTGCATTATTGACCTTTTAAAGAGGAAAACTAATGAAGCACACTTGGGGGCCCATTTATAAAGCCGTGTCACAAGATTTACACCTGCAAAAATGGTTTAAAATGCTCCGTCAACTGTACAGAATTTACAATATATAAAGCTGTGTGTTTCTCCTTACTTGTGGTTTTATACCATTCATTGCAATCATCTGTAATGTGTATTCTCGTAACTTTTACGCAGCCTGGACTTCATCATGTAGAGTAGACCATCCTTTTCCATAACCTCAGACCTGGTGTAACCCATTCAAGCCAATGTGTTGCACATATTTCACCACAACTCTGCACAATGCATATTTTACTAATAGGGTTGGACTGTTGGGACACCAGGGAAAAACCCAGTGGGCCCTGGCCCTTGTGGCCCCCCCTCAAGACTTTGTTGCGCTCCTTTCTGGACCCGATTTTAGCCACAGGATTAGTACAAGGACCCCCCAGTCCAACACTCTTTACTAATGCCCTCTCTGGGTCCAACAGAATAGATTTCATCCTGGAAAGAGCTCAGGAACATGAAAGAAGTGCTAGGCATCGAAGCTGGTTTCGAGGGTTTGGGTCTTCCATTAGTAGAAACCAGGCCTGGTGAATGACATTTAATGGAAGTATGTCGGCAGACAGACCAATGCAGTACCAAAACTTTACCTTTGGCTGGCCAGCTAACTACCACAATGTTACTAATAGTATCCTGAACCTAGAACAAACCCCAAGGTCCCGGTCAAGGCTCAGTCTTCTGCCTGTAGCAGCCACCTTTGGCTTCAGGAGGAGCCCTCCGCTACTCGGGTGCCACCAGGTCTTAATATGAGAGGACCCAGGGAATATTTTGAGGCAAGCAAGGGAACCACACGTTAAACTGACTGGGAGAACCAGGAACTTAGTCAGGGTCACAGGCCGGGTCAATACACCAGATGAGCTGAGCAGAACAATAACAGTAGACAGTAATCGGGGTCACAAGCCAAGTCAGTTACCAAATGGGCAATGCAGTACAAAACAGGAGTCAGAAGCGTAATCGGGTCACAGGCCGAGTCAGAATACCAGAGGGTCTTCAGGATCCAAGAGAATGGTTAGAATACAGGCAGGGGTCAAAGACAGGCAGCAGACAGGACTTAGTCAAAAACAGGCAGGGTCAAACAACAGAGAATTGCACCCAGGAACTAATGAATAGAACTTTACATTGGGCAAAGAAAACTACATTGAAAGCCCTTAAAATATTTGAATTTCGTCATGTTCGGCAATTTCCGGAAACAGACGATCGTCGCGAACCCGGAAACATGCGCATTCAAGAAGATGGCACAAACGAAGACGGACACATCGGGCGTCCCCGTCGCACCCCCACTAGACCCCCAGGGTGAGTCCTCACACACGACTTAAAAGACTATATGGGTAGAATGCTAATTGTTACTCCTGTGTGTCCTGATATTTTCAGATCTGAAGCCTTGTTGCTGTTGAGTAATGCTGTATTTAAGGGCCAATGTCATGTACCACTTACCCACTGCCTGTTATCACTTATGCAAGCTGAATAAAAGCCGCTTTTCAAAGAATTAAGTGTGGCGAGTCTTGATGGGGACGGGCCAGCGCTGAACAGCGATACACAGATTTTGCCAATGTCATGTTTTGAAAAGTTTTTCGGCATTAAGTTTCAAAGAAAGAAAGCCAAAGTTGTTGTTAATTCTTGCACTGAACAGAACAAAAAGATGAAACTGAAACTGCTGTTTTAGAGCAGTATTTAGAGCAAGGTATTTAAAGGACAAGAAAAGATTGCTGACGGGTGCCAAGAGGTTAGGCTTCCTCCAGTGTTTGTAGTGGCTTAAATGATACCACACCTCTTCTGCAATAAATGCACCAGCCTGGGGTACTTGCTGATCACCACACAACAATCTTCTTCCACCCCTCCAGGCCTCATCTGTCAGTTTAAAGAAGAGTCGCACCAGTAACAGATAAACAACTAGAAGCTCAGGGGGATGCCTAGCAACGTGTGCCCCCTCAGTGATTTTACCTTTCCTTCTTCTTTAATCAAATGATCCTTCCTTCCCACTGCTCCATATTTATGAGCCTGAGAGACAGAAAGCAATTACAGGAACAAAGTGGCACACAGAATTTATTATATTTCTTCAGGTAAGGAAGTGATGGAGGAATGTTGAGACAACACAGGGTAAAAACAAAACAACGATCCATTATCTATTTGGCTCATGCATAGGTATTCATTGCCCTTCTAACTAGGTGACTATGTAGGCAATCCTACAATAACATCATGGAACCAGAAGAGATGCCTTCTCCTCACAATATCATAAAGAAAATCTGAAAAGTCCCACTGTCTTCTAGTCCAGGACCATATAAACCCCATCTGCCTTTGAGATTTGGCCAGGGCAAGCTTCATAATAAGGTTATAGACATATACAATCATTGGTGTACCCGCTATTCCACCATAATGCCAAGAATATATATGATACCATCAAAATATCCATCACCAATCTCACCTTAAATGAACTGAACTTTAAGCTGCACTTACAATAGCCTAACTTGCTTCCCCCCCCCCCCCCCCAAGAGGCAATGCAACTTTTGGATAAGACTGATATAGGGTTACCTAAGATTTCCATAACATTACTGCTATGATATAAATGGTTTTCAAATGTTTCAGCCTCTGCAAAATCACTCCAGTTACCGACTATAACAAGTTCCTTTGCTCCGCCACGATCATAAGGTTTTATATTTGTAACAAATTCTTCGATTGTGTATGCAAAACCCATTAAACTATTTTTTGCTGCCAGGTTTTGTTTAAGAAAAAATGACTATAATTCCAGGGGATGAAATGAAACCTGATCTCATTGACTTTGTACCTAATTTTTCCAGCAGCTCAGCTCATTAAAGCAATGTCAGATCTTCTGTTGACTGATCTTCGCATTAACGCAGTTCAAATGGTTTCCTTCTGCCACAATTGGCTCTAATTTGTATTAATATATCACTTGGAACATGAAACACTTTGGTGATCTTCCCTTTTTTTTTTTTGTAAAGGATCGGTAGCGCTCTGTCACAAGGAACACTTATGTCCTATCACTATAGCTATGAAATGACCATTCAAAATTGATATCATGCGTCAAGCTCTTACATGACAAAGTGCTGACATTTTAAATAAAAGTAAGCAACGGAATTGATTGCATCATTGCAGCCCTCCCTTGCACTGCATGCAACTCCATTAACCATGCAATTGTGTATGCACAACAGCTATGATGCATTATGAGATGATGAGAAGATCCATGACCCTAAATTTGCCCCCACATCTTCATATTGTCTTCATAGAGGTTTTGCCCCATCTGTTATGCATCAGAGCATGCCCAGTAGGTACCTACAGAAGACCAAGGCACACTCAGAATGTAAACTTCCAACAATATTAAGAAGAACAGGAACCAGAAAGGTATGGGACTAAGAGAACCACTTGTAGATGCCTGGATTCTTCATGACAGAGGGCTTCTGTATTTATAGTCTTATTAAATAATCCTTTATATCATAATTACACAGGAGAGGAGAATAAAACACAGACAAATGTATCCTCTGAATTTACTTTGGTGCAACCCATAAAAACAAGAAGTGAAATTCATATCCCTTAACGATTTGTCTTCAGTTGCCTCAACTGCTTTACAGTCCAAACTTCCTGTTTATAAGACTGCCGAGTATTAATCACGTAACACAACGGGATCCTGTGAATTCCCCTAAAAGGCCTTGGGTTCCTGTTTTAAGAGGGGAAAAAATGATTCAGTGCACGAGCCAGAGGCCATGTGCCTTCAACACGGTTGCATAACGGCTTGTCCAACTGTTCACAGCTAAGTTGCATCTGTTTTGACTGGATACAACATGACGGCACTGGATGTATCATCTCTAATTCCCTGTGATCTAAACAATATTTCCTTAGGAATTAACCAACATAAGTAAATGTTGTCAAGTTCAAATGAGCCCCGACAGCTAGTTCTTTATCAACGGCTGCTTATGCAGGATAAATAGACAACAGTAGCTGCATGAATGAATTCCTGGATGATTTTTCTGTGAGTCCCTAGATGAACTGGTCATCACATTTGAAGGAAATGAAACAGACAATTTCCCTTTTAATGTTCTGATCATATTTATGTTTGCGGCCCTTTAACCTGATGGCCAATCTACCAACTACCAAAACCAATGCTGGCAGTTGAACCATTTGGTGCATCTATACAGGTTTATCAGCTAACCTCTTCAACTAGGCTGATCGATCATTATGAGTATGAGTAACTGCCCCCATTAGGCACAAAATGCGTCAGGCTATGTCCAAATAGAATGCTGTTTTTACTTTTATAATTATTTGTTTGAAACACTTTTATTTTTTGTATTTAATTGCTGTTTGCCATTCAGCTGGGGCTATCTATATTGGAATCCAAGTTCCATTGTCTTTTTTACTAACCGACTACTAACTGCATTTCTAACAACTTCCTTTTTGACAACCTGAACACCTTTATACGCTTATGATCGATCAATCAGGTCAAATATACTCAAGGAGGGTCACTTTAACACAACAGTTATAAATATAAGGGTGGCTGTAGAGAAATACAACAAACCTCAATTTTACATTGATTTTACATTTCATGATTTTTTGTGGTCCCACTAATATATTATACATCATGCATTTCCCTGACTTTATAATTTGCCAGATTTTACACCATTTTTTCTGGTCCCCCGAAAAGCTACTGTATTCAGATAATTTACGCTGCTGCAGGTTGCGTTTTCATGGGCCACCAAGTAAATGAAGAAACGTCAAAGATGGCATATCCAAAAAGGTATAGTAAAAGGTTTAGCTGTGTAGCTATTATACTGTATAGTAGTAGGATATAGTAGTAGATTTAGCTGCTTGGTAATTGTAGTGCAGGGCTGTATAACCGGAGACCTTCTCAAATTAACATCCAACAGGGAAAACTCTATCAACCAAAGCTCTATGGCAGGGTCCCCAACCTTTTTTACTCATGAGCCACATTTATATGTAAAAAGAGTTGAAGAGCAACACAAGCATAAAAAATGTACCCGGAGATGTAAAATAAGTGCTGTTGGCCATTGGTAGCCCCTATGACTGGCAGCTTACAGGAGGCTCTGTTTGATAGTATATCTGGTTTTTATACAACCAAAACTTACCTCCAAGCCAGGAATTGAAAAATAAGCAACTGCTTTGAGGCCACTGGGAGCAACATCCAAGGGGTTGGTGAGCAACATTTTGCTTGCGAGCCACTGGTTGGGGATCACTGATCTATGGGAGCAATGTAATTGTATGTATCTTTGGCTTATTTGTTTGATGCCAAACTACGTTTTTGCCACTTCATTACTTCAGTGTCTAAATAATTGATGGGGAAGAGTAACGGACAGGAGAGCGGACACTATGCACTTTCCCTAACCCCTTATGAATACAGTACTGCCGATCACAGGCACTGAACCTATCGAAGGAATGCAGGCATACACTTGTAACAAGTTATCTGCATACAGAGCCAGGTACCATGTACAAAAACCATAGTAGATTCCCTTTTGTATTTTTCACCCTGCTGTGACCCCCAAAGACTCTTTTGTGGCCATACTTTTAAAATGGAGTTCAAGAAAATCCACCCATTTTGTTTAGATTGTATGTTATATAGCAGGAATTATTTGAAAGTAACAATATCCCTTTTGCCCTTGAGCAAAAAAACATTGTCAGCAGTTGGGCGAAGATGAGCCTCAATAAACATCTGGCAGTTCCCGGGAGTACAGATTGCGTCTATGGTTTCAGCTAATGCCATTGATGCTTGGAAAAACGTCGGGCTATTTTTATGGTATTGATACCAATATCCGAATCTGTGGTTATCATAACACACATCATAAAGCCAAACCTGCAGCACTGTCATACGATACGACTATTTCCCAAACGATGACATCAAATCAAGTTAAAGGTGATCTTGACTTCCAAAGATGGACAGGGCTTAGCTTAACGCAACGAGACGCACCCAATTAAAGGTTATAATGAAAAGTCGTAGAGTGGCTCATTTACTTTTGGAGTTGTACACTCGTTTCTGTTACCTTTTAATGATTTTTTGTGGTACATTTGTGTGACATATCCAGGGCCGGATTTGTGGACAGGCCACCAAGGCCAAGGCCTAGGGCGGCAGGATTTTAGGGGGGCGGCATGCTGACCAACCACACCCACATTGGTTCAGAAACACTGGGGATGTGCAGGAGATACAATTGTTTTTTAAACTTCCCGTGCACCAATCCCCATTTCTCCGAATATTTGCGTGAATAAAGGGGAGGGTACGAGGGTGACAAATGACAGCAGGCCTAGGGATGTCCGCTATGTAAATCCACCCCTGGACATATCTACTACAGAACAGCAGCAATTCTTGTTTTATAAACAACATAAACTACACGTCATAGTCAAAACCATGAATAATAGAAAAATAGAATCAATTGCAAATTGTGTCAGAATATCACTCTCTATATCATACTAAAAGTTAATTTAAACCTAGGGTTGCTGAATCTCTGACTTTTGGTTAATATCCTATTAGGGAGTGGCGAATCATCCAGATGTCACAATGCACCTCTTCTATTTGTGTATTTATTTCACTGTTGCGTCAAATTCATCAGCATTCTGAAGTAGGGATGCACCTAATCCACTATTTTGGATTTGGCCGAATACTTGATGAAAGATTCGGCCGATTACTGAACCGAATCCGAACCCTAATTTGCATATGTAAGTTAAGGTCGGGAAAGGAAAAAGTGGGAACATTTTTTTACTTTCTTGTTTTGTGATGAAAAGTCATATGATTTACCTTCCCTTCCCTAATTTACATATGCAAATTAGGATTCAGATTCGGTTCAGCCAGGCTCAAGGATTCGGCCAAATCCCTATTCTGAGGTCAACTGGACCTTGTTATAAGTCTCATCCCAGGCTGCTTGCAGTGGCGGAACTACCGGGGGAGCAGGGGGTGCGAGCAGGCCAGGGCCCGCACCCCCTCAGGGCCCCCCGGCAGTCCGTTCGCCATTGAAAACTCGGCCAAATGCGGCCGTACGGAGGGGGCGGGGCCCGGCTGCGCGTCACGCACCAGGGCCCGTCCCCCTCAACGAACGCTACTGGCTGCTTGTGTTGCCACACTCCCTATGGCTATAAGTCTAATGTCATATTGAGACAGCTGCTGGAATCATGTCAAAATGATCACAAGCCTTTCTGAAAAGAGTTCTGTCTGTCACTGCCATATGTGCTTTAGGCATCGCATTTCCCATAAATGACTGGGGAAGTCAGTGACAGGCAGCTAGGGACACTCTGACTGCCAGTTTTGGGGCCGATTATAAAGCAGTTAAAACTAAGTTCCTGTACATACAGGGCAAGCAGTAAGAGAAGGCTACCTTCCACCTCAGCTCAGACACACGTGATATTTGAATATGTAGTAGGAGGTGAGCTTCTGTACCCCTTCTTGTTCTAGCACTTCTGTCATAGCCACCGATCATGAATGTTTCTTCACCCTGAATATCCTGTACCAATTTCCCATATCCACCAATCTTATCATTTCCCATAGTAAGCCATATTTAACTTCAATATCTTTTTTTTTTTTGCTTGAAGACGTTGCTCACCTTTGAGTTAACTTTTGGGGGCACATTTACAAAGCTCGAGTGAAGGATTCGAATTAAAAAAACTTCGAATTTCGAAGTGTTTTTTGGGCTACTTCGACCATCGAATGGGCTACTTCGACCTTCGACTACTACTTCGAATCGAACGATTTGAACTAAAAATCGTTCGACTATTTGACCATTCGATAGTCGAAGTACTGTCTCTTTAAGAAAAACTTCGATCCCCTACTTCGGCAGCTAAAAGCTACCGAAGTCAATGTTAGCCTATGGGGAAGGTCCCCATAGGCTTGCCTGAGATTTTTTTGATCGAAGGATATTCCTTCGATCGTTGTATTAAAATCCTTCGAATCGTTCGATTCGAAGGATTTAATCGTTCGATAGAACGATTATTCCTTCGATCGTTCGATCGAAGTATTTGCGCAATATCCTTCGACTTCGATCGCAGGATTTGCGCTAAATCGTTCGACTTCAATATTCGAAGTCGAATGATTTTAGTTCCTAGTCGAATATCGAAGGTTAATTAACCCTCGATATTCAACTCTTGATGAATCGGCCCCTTAATATAATGTAGAGAGTGATATTCTCAGACAATTTGCAATTGGTTTCCTTTTTTTTTATTATTTCAGGTTTTTGAGTTATTTAGCATTTTATTCAGCAACTCAATTTGCATTATAAAAAATCTGGTAGCTAGGGTCCAAATTCCCCTAGCAACCATGCACTGATTTGAATAAGAGACTGGAATATAAATAGGAGAGGCCTGAATAAAAAGATGAGGAATAAAAAGTAGCAATAATAATACATTTGTAGCCTTACAGAGCATTTGTTTTTTAGGTGACGCCCATTTGGAAGCTGGAAAGTGTCAAAAGAAAAAGGCAAATAATTATAAAACTATAAAAAAATAAATAACGAAAACCAATGGAAGAGTTGTTTAGAAAAAGCCTTTCTATTACACACTAAAACAAATTCACTAAATGGTGAAAATTCTGGCTTTGCCCACATCACAACACTTCGCCAGGCGTAAATTCGCCTGGACAACGCTAATTCACAAAGTTCGAAGTTACGCTAGTGTTGGCTAATTAGCATACGGTATGCAGTTAAAGTACAATGGACGTATATGTTGCAGCAAATACATTACACTACACAAGCCTGGGAAACCTTCATAAAATTATATAGAGTTGTTATATTGCCCTATACATGTGCCCACAGTTTAGTTTAGGTGCCAGGGGGAAGGAGGGTACCCAAAAACTATTTTTTGATCTTTTTCAGGCTATCACCCTGTAAAAAGGAATAGTCGCCAGCGTAGAAAAATTTTCAGGTTTTTTTTTTTTGAGGAACTCCTATCTACTCTATAGCACTTCGCCTGGTCTGAGGTGGCGAAGGCAAGTCTGGCGATAGAGGTAACGGTCAGTAAAATCAAAAACTTTGAGTAGTAACACTCTTTCGCCAGAGAAAAAATTCCCCTGGCGTTAGAGTGCGAAGTTTGCCAGAGTCTATCTCCTTGGCGAAATTACACCGGCGACCGTTAGTAAATCGGCGAAGTGCTGAAATTACGCCACGCTGGCGAATTTTCGCCAGCGTTAGCCACTTCGCCCTTTAGTAAATTTCCCCCTAAAAGTTTACTTAAAAGTGAACCACCCCTTTAAATAATACTATGGTAGGGACTATTAGCTATTTCCTTGAACAGCCTCATTTACTGGCCCGGCTTTGACACTTACGAAACTGAAATATCAAGTAATGCTAGAAAAATATTTGCATCTAATTTAAGAACCTAAGCAATAGGATATGTCTCAAGATAACAAGGCTTTTACTTATATATCTGTTCAGGGAGGGAAGGCATTCTCTGTAAAGAAGCTGAACTTTAGCTTTGGTTTCCTTTTCAATACAGATGAATCAGCTGGCGGCTCAGCCATCTTTCCTTATCTGCGCTACACACGCCGGCATAATACAAATGCTTCTTCCTGGTTTTGCTTACGAGGCAGGTTACGCATTACGTGAATTGCCACATTTATCATTTTCGACATCCTGCAGATGCTGCTGATACGGAAAGGCACAGATTCAGTATTAAGGAGTAAGGCCAACGGCAGAAAAGTTTGTGCGGCTCCTATTAGGCATAGGATATTCTTCTTGACTAATTTAAAGGGGACCTGTCACCCTGAGAAATAATTCCAAATCCTATTTTATAATGTTAGTAAAGCAAAATAATCGACACTTAGGGGCCGATTCACTAACTTCGAGTGAAGTAAAAAAACTTCGAATTTCGAAGGTTTTTTTGGGCTACTTCGACCATCGAATGGGCTACTTCGACCTTCGACTACGACTTTGAGTCGAAGATTTCGTAGTAAAAATCGTTCGACTATTCGATAGTCGAAGTACTGTCTCTTTAAAAAAAACTTCGACCCCCTAGTTCAGCATCTAAAAGCTACCGAAGTCAATGTTAGCCTATGGGGAAGGTCCCCATAGGCTTGGCTAACTTTTTTTGATCGAAGGATATTCCTTCGATCGTTGAATTAAAATCTTTCGAATTTTATCGTTCGATCGAAGGAATTAACTATTTGTGCTAAATCCTTCGACTTCGATATTCGAAGTCGAAGGATTTTAATTCCTAGTCAAATATCGAGGGTTAATTAACCCTCGATATTCGACCCTTAGTGAATCGGCCCCCTACACTTTATTATTGATTTAAATCTTGCTTCTTTTATTTGTGGGATTTAAAATCACATGAAGCAGGCAGGCGCCATTTTGTTATTGTTAGTAAGGCCAGCTTTTCATCATGCCAAAATCTTGTTTATGCACCAGAATTGGCGACCTGATGTCCATGTCCTCGCTAACCAATTAGATGGTGAGGAATGTAAGGAGTGCAGTGAAATCAAGGAAGTGCAGAGTGGAAAGTGAAAGTAATTTCCTGCTCCGCCTCTACTGCCTAGAAGAGGGCCAGGCAATAAATGGCTGATAGGTGAAATTTTTAAATGAGTTTACAATGAGTATGGATTTTTGAATAAAAAAAGAATGTGGGTTGCCTGCTTAATTTGTAAAGTGCACCCCTTTAGGTGACTATATAGCCGGCCTTTATTTTTTCATTTTTTTTTAAATGTAATTCAATGTTTAATTCTAAATACAATTTAGAAGTCCAACTCATATCTGATTCCCAAGGTCAGAGAAACTGGCATTCATAGCATCTTTCTACACTCTCTTCCATTCATATCAAAGCCTGTCATTCCAATCCCCACCAAACATTAAAACATTTCAAAGTGGTTTAAAGAACAATGGCATTTCAATCAGTATATGAATCTGCAAAGGGAAAATATTTGCACTGGAAAAAGCATCTACCAATTGGAAGCAGACATTGGCACACATCCTTGGATCATAAATTCTCCCATATAAAACTGGAGGGATTAGGGTCTTATCCACTTATACTGTGTTTCTTCTATTCCCTGCTGTACCTGCTTTTGACAATTGTGACCTCGCCCCATACCTATTCCCTCTTAACATGCCTCCTCCACCATTAACATTCCTTCTTTAAATCACCAACATACCTTCTGAGCCAATACACTAATCATTTTTCAACCCATCAAGCAGTTATCCACTTTTCTTCACCAATGCCTTACCTGCTCTACACCTGGACATTTTTCCAGTTCAGGCCCCCCTTCAAAGTCCAACATTTGGTCAGGGTGGGTTTCTAGGTGTATTTAGGCATTTTCTAAATCTCACCCTACCTGGCCTTCAAAGTGGGCTCCCTGGCTCCTACTTCAGGCCTTGCCCTAGGACAGGGGTCCCCAACCTTTTTTTACTCGTGAGCCACATTTGAATGTAAAAAAGAGTTGGAGAGCAACACAAGCATGAAAAATTCCATGGGGATGTCAATTAAGGGTTGTTGTTGGCTGTTTGGTAGTCCCTTCATGGACTGGTAGCCTACAGGAGGCTCTATTTGGCAGAACACCTGGTTTCTATGCAACCAAAACTTACCTTGAAGCTGGGAATTCAAAAATAAGCACCTGCTTTGAGGCCACTGGGAGCAACATCCAAGGGGTCGGTGAGCAACATGTTGCTTGCGAGCTACTGGTTGGGGACCACTGCCCTAGGAGGACAACCCTACACTTTAACCCGTACTCTACATTTGTCAACTCCCAGGCCTCACCTAACAAAACAATCCCAGATGTCTGGGGACACTACTGTTATATAATTGTAAAACACCCTCATAGAAAAATCTGGAACAAATGGAATTTGATGTATTTCCAATTGTCTCATCAATTCCTATTGTATTTTCCAGAAAAAAGGTTTCCCTTCTTTGTTATGTTTCTTGTTTATTAATATGGGGGCAGATATTTTGCTGCCCTTGTGATAACCCTAGATAGTCTGGAATAGAACTAGGGAGATCAACCTTTATTTTAAAACTACATTAGAAGATAACCCACATTGTGGTCAGGATAGCGTTATGAATGGACACAATTAAATGAGCTGGTCTGTTCCACCTATGAGGCAAATAAGGAAGAGTTTGAGATGAGTTTTGAGTGAACCTTCATGGTTCCATATGAAAAACCAAACGTATTTCACTAGTTTCATTATTAAACACTGATAACATTTAAATTGCGATACATTAATGCTAGACGGAAATGGTTAGATTATATATGTGGTTTTCTGTGGTTGTCTACTCGTGCAAACCAAAATAACTGAGAACAATGTACAATTCTGCAAGATATATTTTTCCCCATGTAAATGTTTAGTGGAGAACTTGAGCTCACTGCCACTATGCTTGAGTAGGGGGTGGTAGGTGAGACCCATACCAAACCCAACAAAATGTCTGGTTTACAAGGGAAATTCCTTCTACGCTGTAAGTAAACCTTACGAGAAATGATATCTGCTGCAAATTTTATTTTTTAACCGTCACTTTGAGATTTTTGAGAGCCAGCTGGTGGTGCCAGCTATAACAGGGTTATATAGGTTTGTGCAATATCGCTATTGCCCATTGATATTTGAATAATGGGCAATATTCAATAAAATACATCAATGGTACCAAAAATTAGGGATACACCAAATCCATGATTCAGTGTGGGATTCTGCCTTTTTCTGGAGGATTCGGATTTGACCAGATCCAAGTGCCTGGATGAACCAGATCCAAATCCTTAAAACCACGTGACTTTTCCTCACACTAACATATGTTAATTATGGTTTGGATTCAATTCTGGATTCAGCTAATTCCTTGAAAGATTCAGGGTTGGCCTGATTCCCAAAATAGTGGACTCCATTAAAAAATTAATTTTTGGGTGACATAAATTTTAAATTTTAATGCACAAAAATCATGGACTGCCGCAAGGGAACCCCCGAGAAATCCTTACAGATGGCGACATGCCACTCACAGGACAAGTACAATGGATCAGTGTGTTTTTCTATGAAGGTGCTAGGGGTCCTAGGTTAGTGATTATATTTACTGAGGGGGTGCATAACAAATTGCCACCCCCTAGTAAATTACACTTTCCTTGTAAAAGGTCTTTGTTAAGGGTAACATACTGCCAGAAACATTAGGGAAAGTAATGGGAAGCAAACTATGGGAAAATTAGAAATCATATATATATATATATATATATATATATATATATATATATATATATATAGAGAGAGAGAGAGAGAGAGAGAAAGAGAGAGAGAGAGAGAGAGAGAGAGAGAGAGAGAGAGAGAGAGAGAGAGAGAGGGTTTAGCACATTTAACCATGTTCATGAGGTGCTAAGATTTGGACTAAGGATCAGTAACATTTGTGCAAAGACCATTAACACATGGGGAAGTGGTCAGAGCTGAGGCTGCTACACAATATGCTCTAGGCTTCAAATACAAATTTCTCTAATGCCTGTGGTCGCAAGAACATATAATATATATATGTTTTAATAGGAGGCAGAGTTTGAGCCACATCACAAAGGGTTTCACTGACGGCTCCAAGATGAATGAAACATAACGTGCACAATGTAATAGGAAGAGACATGCATCGTTGCTCTTTATTGATTGTTGATTATCACTCGAAAATTCAATGTGTTTTCATAAAACTTCCAGTTAAAAAATGCACCCACCACACTACTACTGCTTGAGGAATGGCTACTGCACTCCCCCAAACACTGTAAACCACAGCACATAATTACCCTCCTATTCGTGCCTGCAAATGTATCACCCTTTTAGAGTATAAACTCTACAGGCCTTTGTAAAGTTGTTACTTTTCTATTTGTATGTGGAACTGATATACTCAACTGACTTGCATCTAATGAAATAAGCCCCATACAGTAGGCGCGGGGAGTAAGGTGTGGTGATGAGGCTAGGAATTGTTAGTTGGCAGGAACTTGCCCAAGGGTTGGAGCTGTGGAAACTCTAACTAAGGTTGTTGTTAGTGGGAAACTGCCACCATTTGGTTTTGCAGACCCCATCCACCCACCCTAGAGGACTGAAATGATAAATAAAGGGGGTGAGTACTGGAAGTATTCGTTGAAGGTGTAGTAAGTCAACAAGGAGGGAGCAAACTAGAGAGAGAAATATTGTACTAAAGTGTGAATTGTCTCTTCACATAATATCACCACAGTTCGCCTCACTACTCTGCGAAATTCTCTGCGAAAATACGCCAGTATATTTCCCCATACAAAAGTTGTAGGGAGAATTCTTTAGACTGGTTTTCGCTGGAGAATCTTCGCCATGGAGAAAAGTAGCATGGAAAGAGCAATGCGATTGATTGCGATTTAAAAGTGGCTGCTCTGTCTTTATAATGAGAGTTCGCCAGCCTGAACCTGGAAGGTAAGAGGGTAGCGTCCATGCATTGATAAATTACCGGATTTCACTAGAGAAATTTCGAATGGCGCAAAAGTTCTTTAGCACTTAGAATTTTCGCTTGTGAATTGTCCTCTTTGCCATTTAGTAAATAGGCAATGTCGTGGCGATTTGTCTTTTTGGCCAATTTTCTCAAAAAATCCAATATTTGCCCCTTTAGTAAATGTGCCCCTAAGTGATTGATTATCCAGGCTGTTCCTACATGGGGGAAAAATTAGTGTAAACATCAAGTGGTTTTGGTGGTTTAGGGTACTGGCACGGTAGAGGGGTTTTAAATCTGCGATACCGCAGTTGAAAATCTCCGTGAAATGATTTCCCACAGGCAACTTTGGAAGATGGAGTACTGCATATATTTTTCCATCGGCGATTTACTTTATTGCTGGCGGAAAAAATATTTCTGGAAGATTTGTCGCCCACGGTAGCAAATGCGGGTGACTAATCTCCCCATGTGCCAGTGCCCTTAACATACACGTTATACATACGTTTGACTGTTAACTAATTCTGTTATATTAATACATTATACTGCAGCATTTCCATTCCCCAAAAATTCTGTCTGTGTCTAGTCAGTAATTGCTTGACTGGGGTGGGGTTGGGGGGTTTATGGTAGAAAGGTATGGGGACTGAGTGAGGAGTGCTTGGTTAATCCGGAAAATGGCCAATAATAGATGCTTACAGCAGTCATCTCATGTTAATGTCATTAAAGTGGACCTGTCCCCAGACATAAAAAGCTGTATAATAAAAGTCCTTTCCAAATGAAACTTGAAATCTGAATTCTTTTTTTTATTAAAGCATTCATAGCTGTTTTAAACTCATTTAAAAATCTCAGCTGTCAATCAAATATTGCCTGCCCCTCCTCTTTGCCTTAGGCAATTACTTTCACTTTCCATTCAGCACTTCCTACATGTCACTGTTCTCCACACATTCCCCCAGTTCTCTTTACCATTTTATTGTGTAGCCAGGGCATAGGGATGGACATCGGGTCCCCCATTCTGGTGCACAAACAAGATTCTGAGATGATACAAGGCTTGTCTTAATAACAGTGTCCACAAATGGCTCCTGCCTGCTTGTTATAATTATGAGTTCCCAGACTGATGGAAACAAGATTCAAATAATTTATATAGAGTAATTAAAGTTTCTTTTGCTTGACTGAAATGATAAAATAGGATTTGGAATAATATTTTTGGGTGACAGGTGCCCTTTAACGTGCTGAAAATGGTCGCAGTTGTAGTTGTCCAATTATATACAGAAATTCAGGGGGGAAATCACTGCATTGCAGGTTCTAAGGATTTGCTTGCACTTTACGTCCCTGCACATTGCACTTGCCGTCTTGAGCTGCTGTCTTTTTCCCTTTAACATGACAGAGATTAGCAGGGATATTCCAGCTGGAGTAACAGCCACAGTCTTACACCCCAAGATAAAAATCGAAATTAATTCTAAATCTTTTTAAAAACACCCCCCTCTGTAAAAGAAACAATATTTAGAGAAATAAAACTGCACATCCAGCACACGCACACAAACAGGTAAAACAGATGGCTGGTAAATTGCTACAATAAGAATTCTGCGTCTGCCCAAGATACCATATTAAAGGAGAGGTCAAATCAATTTAGATCAAGGTTACACGGATAGATTGAGAATTCCAGAGCAGAACCCGTCAACCGAGAACAACAGCCACTGTTTCCTTGCTCGGCGCAGATAACAAGGTCACGAGATGTACTAGATATATTCATGAATCTACATCCGAACGGTAACTCAGTAAATAGATCGGCTTATGTATTTATATTGTGTATCTTTCAGGTTCATTGTCTGATCTAAACACAAGCGCATTTAGATTTACCGTATTTATCAGAAGATAAATGTCTGTCAGATAGAAATACGTTATTTTGTATTGTTTTAACGGAATCGAAGATAAACAGTGGCGGTTATTTGTATTCTATTTTCAGGGAATGTGCATCATTTTCCCTTCCCGTGCCCTATTATTTCAGATTCACCAGCCATAGTATAGAGTCCTGCAGCGGGTCGGGTACCCGCGGGTTACCCGCAAAAACCTGCAGTACCATGCGGGTTTTTCGTTGAAGTTCAAGGTGCGGCTATACCCGCGGGTCGGCGGTTCTGCGGGTTGCGGGTCGGGCTGCGGGTCTTCTCAATATCAATATTTGCTCCTTTTTTCTGGTCACGTCCACTTCCGATGATGTCATTTCCGGTACACAATGACAGCACTTCCGGTTTTACTCCCTTTTTTCTGATCATATTTACTTCCGATGATGTCACATCCGGTTTATAATGACAGCACTTCCTGATTCTTGATGGTCAGCGGGTCGCGGGTCCGGGTTGCAGAGAAGGTACTTGCGGGTCGGGTCGGGTTGTGGGTCCAAGCGGGTAAGAATGCGGGTTGCGGGTGCGGGTTGCGGGTACGGGTCGGGTTCGGGTCCCAAAAATGGACCCGCGCAGGACTCTACCATAGTATTCCAATGTTTCTGTGACCCAGAATGAGGATTCTCTAGATCCCCAGAACGTAGAATCTATGTATTGGCACTTTTTTTTTATTTCGTAATTTCCTTTTTTCCCTAATAATAAAACAGTAGCGGCAAATTGGTGGCAAATTAATCCTACTGGGGTTTTTAATGTTCAGATGTTGGATGATTATGGAAAGACCCCTTGTCTGAAAACATTCGAATTTCTGTTTTTTTTTTTCACAAATCAATTTTTTTTTCTTTGTTTTTTAAATTTCTCTAAAGCTCTAAAAATTCAAGATTTATGAAGTTTAAAAACCTCGAAAAACAGTCGAGGTCCTACAGAAGTCATGGGAAGCTGCAACGATCCTATAGAACCATTTTTAATCAATTTGGACTATTAGAGGTTTTCTGTTTTTTTTGCTAATAATTGTCCAAAAATTGTCCACTTTAAGAGGTTTTCAAGGTTTAAGTTTTGGTTTTTTTTCATTTGTGCTTTTTATATCCGGATCTTTTTCATAAATTACACGGCACTTGTGGGTTTTTAGAGAAAATGTGTTTGTGGTTTCTAAAAACCACTAAAATGAGAATGTGGATAAATGGGCCTCCTACAGTCCCAATCATTATAGACAATAGATAAAATACCCATGATTTTTTTTGGAATAAATTCTTAATTTCGCCACTAGGTGAAGCATGTGGTTATTATAAACAACAGAAAGAACTTGGTTAAGCACTTGTAAAACTGCATTGTTTTAAAGGCTATAGCCAGAGCTGGAGTCACACTGAAAGGGGTCCTAGTACTTTGGGCCCCCCATATATTTTCACACCATTTTCATAACACTCACAATGTGTTCAACAAACAATTTCTTTTTACGCATGAACTTTTCTCCGATTAGACAGGATACGGAAGCTTCACAGTTGAACCTCCTGGATGTGCTGCACAAATATATGCTATTGCTAGTGATGGGTGAATAAATTCGCCAGGCATGAATTTGCAGTGAATTTCCGCATTTCACAGCAGTTTTGCCAATTAATTTGCCACCGGCGAATTGAAAAAATTTGCCAGCTTCAAAAAGTTTTGGACACGCGTTGGAAAAGCCAACCACATCAAAACCATTGTGCGTGAACATTATTCAGACGCCCATTGACGTTAACATGAGCGGCAGAATTCGTGTTTCACAAATTTGCAGATTTTTCGCCGAAACGGTTCGCCCATCACTGGTTATTGCCTAGTGCAAAAATCTGATCAGTCAATGTCAGCGCTTTACTTACAGAAATTTTCAGCCCTATCTTCCTGTGCCTCTAATTTTTGAGCATTTTGCTACCTAGTTCACCTAGCAGTTAATCTCAACCTGGCTACAGCCATTGATAAAACTTTCCCTCTCAGCGTCCATAGACTTCTTTAGGCCAGAATCTGACCATAAGGTGCCTAAGACAGGAAAATGCAGGGAAGAATTTGTTCGGCAATCCCCTCAGTGATTCCGATCACTAACCTGCTACCCCAGACTGGTTCACCAGCAATATGGGGAACTTTATGGCAGAACATGAAGCATCTTCTATCTTCTACTCTGTTTCCAGGCATCCCCCAGAAGAGCAAAAGAATATGGCAGCACTATGCTCAGAAGAAAATACCCTGAGCCGGTGCTTAAAGGAGAGGTAAAACCTAAAAATGAATATGGCTACAAATGTCATCTTTTATATAATGAACTTATTGCACGAGCCTAAAGTTTCAGCTTGTCAATAGCAGCAATGATCCAGTGCTTCAAACTTGCCACAGGGGGTCACCATCTTGGAAAGTGTCTGTGACACTCACATGCTCAGTGGGCTCTGAGCAGCTGTTGAGAAGCTAAGCTTAGGGCTCGTCACTAATTATCCAGCAGAAAATGAGGTTGGTCTGTAATATAAGCTGATGCTACAGGGCTGATTATTAAATTCTGATGCTAATTGCACTGGTTTATGTGCTGACATAGTAATTATCTGTATTAATTACTAATCAGCCTTATATTGTGACATTTCTATTCTATGTGTACTGTATATTGTGAGTGGGGCCCTAAGCTCAGTAAGTGACAGCAGCACAGAGCATGTGCAGTGAATCAGCAGAAAAGAAGTTGGGGAGCTACTGGGGCATCTTTGGAGACACAGATCTTTACTGCTAATGGACTGCGGTTGCCTTGGGCTGGTACAGAAGCAGAAAATATCATGTACAACATTTCTAGCTACATCTTTAGTTAAGCTTTAGTTCTCCTTTAAGGTAGAGCACTTAAACTGGGGGGGGGGTTTATGTTGCATAATAACTTTCACCTTTCACTCTTCTTTAAGCTGAAATCTTAGATAAATGCTAAAAAATTAAAAGCAAGTGAAAGAAGGGAATACATTCGGTATCCCAAGAACAGACGCCAAAGGTCCGTCACGACCTTCGCTTCTGCCTTTAACAGACGTTTTTCTATCGGGATGAGCCCTATGCTACTCAGATACTGCCAGGTCTTAAAGTGAGAGAATCAAGGCAGGCAAGGGAACCAGAACAGGGGACAGGAGGAACGGGTAAGTATATATATAAGCAATAGGTCAGCGCAATACAGAATCGGAGTCCAGAAGGGTAGTCAGTAAACAGGTAGTGGTCAGTTCAGGCAGCAAACAGGAGTGGTGAAGGACAGGCAAGAGTCAAGGAACAGAAAATCAACCAAGAATTGCACCCAGTAACTATCTAGAATAGACCTACACCGGGCAAGGAAAAAAAGGATGAGGCGTCTTTAATTATTTGAATTTTGCACCAAGCATGATGACGGTAGCCATGCGACGAATAAAAGGATGAGTGCATCAAAATGAAGAGAACATATGACTAGGAAGAAGAACGTGGGCATCTTCACGAGGGGAGTGGTGGACGTCCTTGCTGTCCGACTAGACCACCAGGTATCGTTAAGTTACCCTTTGAATATATATGCTTTTACTTTCATTTATGCTAAATGAAGGACAGAAACGATGTAAAAAAAATGATAGAATGGCTTAAACAGCTCTAAAGTCTGGCAACTATATAAAAAATACACTAGACCAGGACACAGGCCAGATAAGACTTTCCAAAAGATTTTTTTATAGCCCCCAGCCTTCCCAAAGATCCCACTCAATTATATCATTCTCAGGCGCACATGATATAATTCATATCTGGCCGACTATATGGAAACAGCACTGTACCAAGTAGAATTTCATTTCGATTGTAACATATATAATTGCCAACTATCCCCTTTTCTTAAAACAGTCTCCATTTTTTGCAAGAGGCTTTCTGGAAAGGAAAGTGGTTTGGGAGCCTGAAAACAGGCTGCGACCTGGGGTTTTCCGGATAAAGGATCTTTCCGTAATTTGGATCTCTAACATTGTCCACTTAAAACTTAATTTAAACATTAGGGACTCTTTTATTATTACAGAGAAAAGGGAAATAATTTTTAAAAATTGATTTGACGGGTAACAGATCCCATACCTGTATATTTATATATATCCCCAATCGCAGTGACTGTAGGAGTATGGCTGTAGCTGTGATGCCTCCTCCTGGTCCTTGCTGGCTATAATTTAACTTTGCTCTCCTTCAGTACGCTCTACTGTACATCTCCATCCAGATGGTTGGTGGCAATTCTGCTAGACATGTACACGGGGGTTGGGAGTACCTGTGAAGTCAGCTCTTGGGCGCTCTTCAGATACAAATCTTCTGCACAGGATCAAGTTTGCTAATATGTTTCCCAAAATCGCTTAAACCTTTAAAGCATACCTAGCTAATGTTTTAGTCCAAACATACATTCCAGTTTAGTAAATATGGGATACACTACCGGAAACCCATTACCCAGAAAGCTCTGAATTATGAGAAGGCTGTCTCCCATAGACTCAATATTAATTAAATAATCCAAAAATGTAGAACATATTTTCTTTTTCTGTGCCATAACAAAACCGTACATTCTACTTGATCCCAGCCAATATATAATTAATCCTTATTGGTATGAAAACAACCTTATAGGGTCTATTAAAGGGGGACCTGTCACCCTGAGAAATAATTCCAAATTACTTTCTATCATGTTAGTTGAGCAAAATAAAATTTACTTACAATACAATTATTATTTATGTTTCTTTAGGTCTTGGAATTATACAATCACAGCAAGCAGGCAGAAGCCATTTTGTGCACACTGTTATTAAGAGAAGTTGTGTATCACCCCAAAATCTTGTGTATGCACCCGGACACGACCCGAACCGCAACCCGCATATTTACCCAACTCGCAACTGCCTTATCCGCAACCCAACCCACAACCCGTCGACCACCGTCAAACAGGAAGTGACATTGTTGCAAACTGGAACTGACATCATCAAAAGTGGGCGGGGACAGAAACACGTTTTGTAAAATTCTAAAAGGAGTAAAATATCGACAACATTACATAAGATAAGAAATTTAGATGAGACCCGCACCCGCGACCCGCATCTATACCCGCACCTGAAAATCCTCCCCACATTCCGCAGGGTGCCCGCCGACTGGCTGCAGAATGGGGGACCTAATGCCTACATACAGTGCCCTACACAATTATAGAGTGTTAGGAGGGAGGGAGAATGTGAGGGGTGCAGTGACATGTAGGAAGCGGTGAATGGAAAGTGAAAGTAATTGACTCCCCCACCTCTATGCCTCAGGCATAGAAGCAGGACAGGCAATATATGATTGACAGCTCAGATATTTAAACACCTTTATAATGGGGATGGATATTTTAATGAAAAAAATAATTTGGGTTCCATGTTTAATTTGCAAACAACTTTTATTATACAGCTTTTTATATGTAGGTGGCAATTTTGCTTTAAATGTTTTAAATGATTTTTAGCAGACTTGATGTATGAGGTTCCAAATTCCCTTATCCGGAAAAAACCCACGTTTTGAGCAGTCTAGATAACAGGCCCCATACCTACTGTATATCATCAGTAATCATCCTGGTAAAAATCCATGAACCTACTTTGGGGGTTACACTGAACTCAACTGTTACTGTTGCCATTTCGCCTGCTTTCCCATTACTATAGGTGATACCCACAAAATCAATAGGTAAATTAGTAGGACTTCACCACACCATTTATAAACCTACAGATGCTGCTGGGGCCCAGTGCAACCACCCCTACTTGAAACACTCCAAAAGACAGCTCTGAATCCTATGTTTCCTGCAGAGCTTGGTTGTTCAGTATAAGTATATACTTTCTTGGGCTATCTTGAGGCCATCTTCCACCTAATAAATACAGAAGCATTTATACTGGAGCATATGCCTTCCAAACAATAATTACCCTTGTTTAAAATAGATTAATATTGTACATAAATATATTATCACATGCTCAACATGATAAAGCAAGTCAAACCCCCACTTTATCCAGTACAAATTCTTCACAAAACAACTAGAACAGACAATGCGACAAAAACGAGCGCAAGCTCACCCGGCTGAGGCTGACAGATCACAGGAAGTAGAAAAAATTATGCATCAATGTGGGTCCATTTTCAGATCGGCAAAAGAATTGCATCTCCTATGACATCAGAAGCACAGCTGGCTTGTTAAACGCAAGACGTTCTTGGACAGGATTTCCTTATTAATGATGAAGAACTCTTGTCTTGTGAGACCATTCATCTAGTCTCCAAGCAGAAAACGTATTCATTGCCGAAACGCATTCTGGGTAATTGAGATTACTTGTATCAAGAACAACCATCAACTGTTCTTATCCTGCATGCATTGCCAGTGATCCTTATCACCTTTCTGACTTTTAGGGCAATGGGAAATCCAAAAATCTCGTATGTTTGAGTGACAACTGCGTATACAGCCGATACAATCTGTGCATGCAATCGGCCTCACTCATGTACCAAACCACTTAAAGGAGAACTAAACCCTTAAAATGAATAGGGCTAAAAATGCCATGTTTTATATACTGCACTTATTGCACCAGCCTAAAGTTTCAGTTTCTCAATAGCATCAATGATCCAGGACTTCAAACTTGTCACAGGGGGTCACCATCTTGGAAAGTGTCTGTGACACTCACATGCTCAGTGGGCTCTGAGCAGCTGTTGAGAAGCTAAGCTTAGGGGTCGTTGCAAATTATCAACAGAAAATAAGGTTGGTCTGTAATATAAACTGATGCTACAGGGCTGATTATTAAATTCTGATGATAATTGCACTGGTTTCTGTGCTGCCATGTAGTAATTATCTGTATTAATTACTAATCAGCCTTATATTGTGACATTTCTATTCTATGTGTACTGTATATTGCGAGTGGGTCCCTAAGCTCAGTAAGTGACAGCAGCACAGAGCATGTGCAGTGAATCAGCAGAAAATAAGATGGGGAGCTACTGGGGCATCTTTGGAGACACAGATCTTTACTGCTAAAGGGCTGAGGTTGCCTTGGGCTGGTACAGGAGCTCAAAACATAATGTACAACATTTCTAGCTACTTCTTTAGTTTAACTTTCCTTGTCCTTTAAGGAATTTTAAATGTAGGCACAAGTCTAATAAGGAATACAATTCTTATTATACATTATTGTACTCTGAAAACTGCACATGTGAACATGTATTTTAGGTAGAATATCCAGAATGCTCAGGACCTGGGGTTTTCCAGATAACAGATCTTTCCATAAATTAGATCTTTATATCTTAAGTCTACTAGAAAATCATGTAAACATTAAATAAACCCAATAGGCTGGCTTTGCTTCCAATAAGGATTAATCACATCTTAGTTTGGATCAAGTACAAGCTACTGTTTGATTATTACGGGTATGGAACCCATTATCCAGAATGCTTGGGACCTGGGGTTTTCTGGATAACAGAATTTGGATCTTCATACCTTAAGTCTACTAGAAAATTGATTGAACTTTAAATAAACCCAATAGACTGGCTTTGCCTGCAATATGGATTAATTATTTATTAGTTTGGATCAAGTACAAGATACTGTTTTATTATTACAGAGAAAAAGGAAATCATTTTTAAAAATTTGGATTATTAAACTCACTTTGTTAAATAAACTCTCCTCTAACACGGGCATTGTATACAATATAACTGACTGTCTGACATGTTAATGGGGTGGTTCACCTTAAAGTTAATTTTTAGTATGTTATTGAATGGCCAATTTTAAGAAAATTTACTATTGTTCTTCATTTTTTTTGTTTTTTATAGTTTTTTTAATTATTGGACTTTTTCTTCTGACCCTTTTCAGCTTTCAAATGGGCGTCACTGACCCTACCTAAAAACAAATGCTCTGTAAGGCTACATATTTATTGTCATTGCTACTTTTTTATTACTCATCTTACTATTCAGGCCTCTCCTATTCATATTCCAGTCTCGTATTCATATCAGTGCATGGTTGCTAGGGTAATTTGGACCCTAGCAACTAGACTGCTGAAATTGCAAACTGGAGAGCCGCTGAATAAAAAGCTGAATAACTCAAAAACCATGAATAAAAGAAAACCAACTGCAAATCTACTTCATACTAAAAGTTAACTCAAAGGTGAACAACCCCTTTCAGTTCTTGGTGTTAATAATCATAAGGGAGGACAGCAGTGCAACATTAACCTGGTAAAGTGACAATATCCAGCAAGCACTGACAGAACCTGAGCAGTATGTTTCCCAACTCATCCCCTCCCAGTTCCACTTACTGGTATGAGCCAATTAACAATACTAAATCCCAGGGGGAGAATCACGTTTGCTCACACAGCAGAAAAATCACAAGTACATGACAATGAAAGACTGGGGAATCCCAAGGGATGTGCAGTGCAGAGAAGATTCCTTCAGTCAGAGTCTTTCCTGTATCGGTGCACAACCCTAACTATTTTTCCGGTTTTTGTCCAACCCATTCTAAATCGAACACTACAGAGGGAATATAGGAAATTATTTTCTTCCTGTGATAAGACTGAAACATCAATATGCAGGTCAGACCCCCATCCCATTCTTCAGCAATTACAGTCTACAATAGACTTTTGTAATTGAACATTTATGATTGAAATAACATTTAGCTTAAAGGGGTGGTTCACCTTTAAGTTAACTGTTAGTATGCCATTGAATGGGCAATTCTGACTGTTTCCAGCTTTCAAATGGGGGCCGCTGAACCCATTTAAAAACAAATGCGCTGTAAGGGCTCTTACAGACGAGCGTTTGAAGCTGCGCTCCCCTGCGCTCCATTTTTATGCGTTTAGCCGCAGACGAGCGCAGGAGTAGACGCATTTAGTTTTTTTCAATGGGGCTGAACTCACACAGGCGCATGTAGGCGCCAAACGCAGGTTAAGACGCAACATGCTGCATTTTTCCTGCGTTCGGCGCCTACACGCGCCTACACGCGCCTGTGTGAGTACAGCCCCATTGAAAAAACATTATGCGTCTATTCCTGCGCTCCCCTGCGGCTCAACACAGAAAAACGGAACGCAGCTACAACCGCTCGTCAGTAAGAGCCCTAACTGTCCTGTTTTCTGCGGGACAGTCCCGATTTTGACAGCTAAGCACATGGCAGTTTTATCCATATTCATTTTTTCGGTTTAGTTCTCCTTTAAAGGGCAATTAACTTTCATTAGCAAAACTGTTATAACACATAAAACATTGCACTATGTTAAGTAGACGCAGTCAAATATTTTGAAGGGGGCTGTAATCACACAGAACATGTAAGCGCCAAACTCCTGCGTTCCCCTGCGGCTGAACGGAAGAAAGTGTTTTTTTTCTCTGAAAAGACAGGAAGGCTACAAACAAAACCAAATTGATCCCTGGACCTCTCCCATTGACCTATACACTAATTTGGCAGGTTTTAGGTGGTGAATAGTTAAATTCAAGTTCTAAAAGGGCCAGAGTATGATAAATCTTGAAATTCGAATTTAAACTCGAATCGAGTTTGGATAATTCGAATTTGAGAGTTTTGACCAAAAGAAAAAATGAAAATTCGAATTTTCACTTTGCAATCCATAACCATTCCCCCGACTGTAACGTAACAAGCAGGGCCGGAACTAGGGGCAGGCAGAGTAGTCACGTGCCTCGGGTACAAAGCTGAGGGGGCGCCAGGCACGTACCTGCTCTGTCGTCTACCCCTGGTCCGGTCCCGTCTCTCCCCGACTGCCGCTAGTGTCTTTCGCATAAATGCGCTTCTGCGCATGCACGCACACATTTTGCACATGGAGCAAAGTTTTGCGCACTGGAGCCAAGTTTCGCGCATGCGCAGTCGAGCGCGCACTGAGCCAGCGCCGTGGCCCGTCAAGTTGCCTAGGGCACCTGGCTGGGTTGGCCCGGCTCTGGTAACAAGCCAAATAGGCTGAAGACTAAAGGAAATAATCATTAATCACCTCGGGGGCTCAGTGTACAGAACACGATGCTCAGATCTCTATACACAGTTGTGAAACCCTGATGTCAGGGAGCTGCCAGCATGCGAGTGGATAGACAGTCATGCAGGGAGTGGATTTGGTTTAATGCACCCGGTTTGCTGAATGAGCGACTCACACATTCTATTTATGCCCTGACTGCCAGAAGTAAATAGACACTCCCAGAAGTACATACATCCTGATTTCCTGAATATTTTGCCTATTTCAGGAAACTACACCCTGTGGCACTAAATCGTGGGCTGCTGGGAGTTTTAAATCAGCAACAGGGGGAGAGTCACTGACCCCTATTCTATAATATGTATGAGTCAGTCAGTGCTAGGTTACAGAGCATTGATGGGCAAACCATGGATCTCTAGCAGCGTCGGACATGGGTGGGCCCACCGGGATACCAACCTCCAGGGCCGGTGCGCATGCACTAACATCGACGCCGTTAATTTTATTCGGGGGGTCCCAGAGATCGGGGGAGGGGGCTGGGACGGTGGGGGGCCATGAGGGTCGGGCCCGCCGGGTTTTTTCCCAGCATCCCTCAAACCCAGTCCGACTCTAGGGGGCAAATTTACTTACCTCCAAAGTTGCACCAGCGTTGGCTTCGCCGCAATTCGCCGCACTTCACCAGGCCTAGTTTCGTCAGGGCTGCGCAAATTCACGAAGATCCGAAGTTGCGCACAAGTTACTTATCATTTGCGGAGTTGCGCTAGCGATGTTACAATCAGCGGTTCAAAGTTACACTAGCGATGCCTAATTTGTACACCAAGTTAAAGTACGATGGACGTATATGTTGCAGCAAATACATTACACTACACAAGCCTGGGAAAGCTTCATAAAATAAAATAGAGTTGTTATTTTGCCCTACACATGAGCCCACTGTATAGTTTATGTGCCATATGTTAGGAAATGTAGGGGGGAAGGAGGGTACCCCCAAAAACATTTCCGATCTTTTTCAGCCTATCACCCTTAAAAAAGTAAAGGACGCTAGAGTTTTTTGGGACTTTTTTTAAGTCCGATCTACTCTGTTGCACTTCGCCTGGTCTGAGGTGGTGAAGTAAAGTCTGGCACAATACGTAACGTTCACGAAAATCCGCAACTTAGTGAATTAGCATAGTTACGTCCCTTCGCCAGAGCACAACTTCGCCTTTCATAAGGGTGCGAAGTAGCGCTAGAGTAGGTCCACTTCGCTAGCAAATTTACACCAGCACCTGTTAGTAAATTTGCCCCTAGTTGTCAGGACTATTGGGGATTCAATCCCTGGTCTGCATATTAACTGGACAGTGCACTCTCCTGCTGACCCACTGGAGGCAATAGGAGCTCACACTTCGGACTATCCATATAGACTACTGCTATTCCTTGTCTCCACCCCTGATCTCATTAAGGCCAGGTGTCAGTAATCTTATCATCAAGGCCCTATATAAGATATTACCTTCCTGACGGCTATTCCTGGATCATTGACCTATGTCCGTGTTCTAGCCCCCTTTTTGCCAGTGTTCCTGATTCCTGATTTGCCCTGTTCCTGCTTGTTCCTCACTCCTGTTAATATCTTGTCCCTTGTATCCAGCATTATTCGTTCTCTGTATACCCCCGATGCCAGCCACCTCCCCCGATAAAAAATGTGGCATTTGGTCAGGGGCGATCCTGGTCATTTTGCTGCCTGAGTCAACCTTCCTTTTGTTGCCCCATCCCTCCCCACGGCACTCACCTCTTCAGCGCCGGAGGGAGTCGGGGCAGTCCACGTCGCGCTGGAGGGGTCGGTCCACATCGCAATTGCGCTCTCTGCACTAGAAGAGCCGAATTTCTGTGTTGAAAAGCGGAAATTCGGCTCTGAGTTACAAGGATCTGCATTTTTGCCTCCCCTGGCAACAATGGGGGTGCTGCCGCCTGAGGCGAGTGCCTCAACTCATTGGTGGAGCGCCCCTGCATTTGGTTGGTGTAGGGCTAACAGATGAGTGCTGGAAAGGAAATGTTTTTAATGATTTATTGGTGCACAAGCTGCTCACTTACTGAGTACAAGAAAAGGCCTTGAACTGAAGAACTCTGAAATGCTTACGCCTGGCACAGTAGGACACCTCTAAATATCTCTGGATATTTCATTTGATTTCCTTTACTAAGTTATTCTAAATTCTACTACAGACCCAAAACATCTGCTGCCATTTAAGGAAACAATGATTTCATTTTAAATCGTTTCTTTCCCTTCAGAGAAAGGACGCGGCCCTGAAAGCCATATCTCACAATAACATTAAGTAAAACAAGTATAAATTGCTCTCTGGCACCGAGCACAAAGGCATCACCTGCTGAGCGGCACTTTAATCAGACCTTATAACAGTTCCGAGCTGACATGCGGAAACTGCTCAAAAGGCAACACGATTTGGCTTCTAGCTCCCGATAAAACAATATTTCTCCTAGTTACAATTAAAATCTTGTTTTCTTTTGTCACTAAAGCAGAACACGTGGCACGGTTTAGATTTAAACGCTGAAGGAGTTAACACCCTAAATGTTAATTTTTTATGTTTAGAAATGTAATGCAGGTATGGGATCTGTAATCCGGAAACCCATAATCCAGAATTACGGAAAGGCCATCTCCCATAGACTCCATTTTATCCAAATAATCCAAATTTTTTAAAAAATTATTTCCTTTTTCTCAGTAGCTTGTACTTGATACAAACTAAGATATAATTAATCCTTATTGGAAGCAAAACCAGCCTATTGGGTTTATTTACTGTTTACATGATTTTCTAGTAGATTTAAGGTATAAAGAACTAAATTATGGACAGATCCCTAATCCGGAAATCCCCAGGCCGCAAGTATTCTGGATTACAGTTCCCATACCTGTTTATCAGTTAATATTAGAAAAGATATTATATTAGGTATTCTATTCGTACATCATTGCAATGACCATTTAACTTCCTATTTAGATTCAACGGTTTTTATATAATTTTGGTGGTATATTTCAGACAGTTGGAGAGACAGGGATTAATAAAATATTGCAATCACATGATTACCGGGTTTTATTATAACACTATTTAATATTTCATATGCTTTACCAGCGTTACTTTCTGGTGCACGAGTTGTTCACACGCACACATATGTATGGGATTCAGAAAGCTCAGAATTATGGAATGGTCATCTCTCATAGACTCCATTTTATCCAAATAATCAAAATTTTTAAAAATGATTTCCTTTTTCTCAGTAATAATAAAACAGTAGCTTGTACTTGGTCCCAAAATTTTTCAAGTCGAATAGGTCTGTTTTCGATCGAATAGGTCCGTATTTGGCCGAATTCGAATCGAAGGAACAGTGCATTCGATCAAATTCGATTCAAAGTTTTTCCCAAAAAAAACTTCAATTGACTCCAAATGGGTTCTAGGAGGTCCCTCATAGGCTAAAAACAGCAATTCAGCAGGGTTTAGATGGAGAATGGTCGAAGTTGAATTTTTAAAGAGACAGTACAATATATATTAAGATATTTGAATTTTCGGTTTTTTTTCAAATTCGAATCGAATTTGGACTATTCCCTAGCTCGAAATTTGAATTTTTTTAATTCGAAAATTCACCTCGACCTTTAAAAAATAATTTAAAGTAAGTTAGAGAGCACCTTCCATCAGGTTGAGAAACAGAAGATGGTGTGCAGGGTCCAAAGTATATATCATGAATAGAAGAGAGGAAAAAAGTAGAACCATGAAATTGTACCTACCCATCCGTCAATTCCGAAGACTCGTTTGTAGCATTAAAACGTAACTTTTAATGTGTAGATAAAACCATACATAATGAATTCATTAAAACAAAGGTATAGAGCAGAGGGGTTGGAATAACTGGAGACAAGGGGTTATAGGTATGTGTGTGATCCAAGGTAACGTAGGACAATTGCCTAGTCAATATAATCAACCAGACTTATGTGAAATACGGCAATTACAACTGAATCATTCCTTCAACCTCCACAATAAGTACCATTACCAACCTATTCACCCTTACAAGGTCTCCTCCCGGAGGTTAGATGTTGGTAATACAGCGCTCAGTAGCATCAGTGGGTAACTAGTCTACCTAATAGAAATGCGAGCCTGCACCCACTCAGTGCCTTCTAATTGGCAGCTAACAATTGTTACCCCTCCGTGTTCTGTAGTTCTCCAACCCCTTCACCCACAGAGCATCCCCTCCCAGCGGTGACCAGCCGAAATCGTGCAGCCGTGAAAACGGTTAGATTGTCTGCCTGCCTAAGTGTTTCCCTCGGATCAGAAGCACTTTCCAGTGTCTGGATAGCGGCCAACTTAAACTACCCCGTCTTGAGCCACCCACGCCAACCCCTTCACCCACAAAACATCCCTCCCAGTAAAGCAGTACTCTTATTTGCTCCTTTTGAGTCCTTTTCAGACGCCCTGCCTAACCGTTAATAAAAAGATTTGCCTGATATGCATTTCGCCCTCTTATATGCGGGCTTTGTCAAAGGACCAGTCAGTTCTGGTTTCAGAGGATGACATTTTAGTTTCTTTGCTGTGAACGCAGGCGAGTACTTTCTTGGGAAGTCATGATACCTTCTTGGGATGACACCTGTCTGACGAATAGCAGTAATTCTATATGCAAGAGATGCTTACAGCAAAATGTATACCTTGGTAAAACCAAGAAATTTTCCCATTGTATAACTCATGGCTGCATAGATATAAATAAGGCTCCTTGTATGACATGCCAATACCAATAAGTTCTACTGAACCTTTGCAGAAAAGTAAGTGAATGCAGCCTTTTCCTGGAAACAGAATATATTGTCTAGCCCCAAAGGACCTCATTACTATGATCACTTCATGCTTAAGGCCATAGGCATAGGGAGTATTATACACTTTCTATCAATAAAAATGGATTCAAGAATCACAAAGAAAATAAATACTTATTATTTATTAAGGATCGAGTTGTGTTTTCCATGAAAATTAGAGTTTTTGAATTTATTTCTTTTGGTCAAAACTCACATTTAAATTAAAAAACGAACATTTTTCGAGATGTATTATACCCCGGCCCTGGAAATAGCCCAAATCCAAAAATACACCATCTAAAACCTGTCGAGGTCATGTAAAAGTCAATGGCAGAGGTCCCTTGAATCAATTGAAGATGTTAATAGCCTTCATGATGTTCGAGTTTTTTTCAGAACTTTTGGGTTTTGCAACTCGAACTCGCAGAATCTAGTTTTTTCCATCTGAGTTTTTTCTTAAATACGATACCATTGAGTTGTGAGTTCATTCAAGTTCTTTTGAGGTATAAAAAATATTCAACCTATGATAAGAACCAAACCGCAGTAAGAAAAGCCCCTACCTACTACCTTAGATAGCCCCCACTCTGCTTCCTCCAAATAGATCATTACCCCTGAAAGCGTCCCGAATACATTGCTCACATATCGGTGCAGAGTAAGTTCAGCGGAACTCATGGGCACCATCTTCTGGATCTTCTGTCTTCTCCAGATCCTCTTCCTTCCCTTCGGCAGTTCACGGCACTTTTGGTGCATGTGCAGTTGCTACGAAATGGAAGACTGCTCCAACTATGCATGCACCAATACGGCGCTCCCTTGCAGAAGAAGACAGAAGATCCAGAAGATGGTGCCCATGAGCTCCACTGTGCTTATGCTGCACCGACACATGAGCAATGTATTCAGGACACTTTCAGGGGTAATGAACTATGCGGTGGGAAGCAGGGAGGGGGAATATCTAAGGTAGTTGGTAGGGGCTTTTCTTATCGGGGTATAGTTCTCCTTTAATGTAACCGGACATGAACTGTCTATCCCATGCCTACATCTTTTAGCATGGTGGGCAGAGGGTATTTTTTTCAGATGAAACCAACGTATTAGATGAAGTTTAACAGCTTAGAGGAGGTTCAGGTGCTAAATCACTAACACAAAAACGAACGATTTGCTAAGGCATTATACAATCATTTAAGTTTACCCTTTTCTTCCTGGACAAATATCCTCAAGCCATGATCTAAAGCCACTGGAAACCACAAGAACAACCCTAAAAACCTTTTGGTACAGTATTTTTTTGGTAACCTATACTACAATCCCTGAAAACTAAACTCTGTTGTTTAACATTTTCCAACAAAAATTTGCAAGCTTTTTTTTTCTAATGAGAAGGTTTTTCTTACAATATGTTTAGGTTAGACACTAAGACATGAGTATCTTACCTAGCAGAGCAGAAGATGACATTTAAGGACATTATGCTCCTTCACAAGCCATCTGTTTAACTCCTCCTCACATACAGTTAATTAAGCAAGCAAAAAGCAAGATACCAGAACTCAGCAGTTTGAAGGCAAAGCTCCACACTCCGGTGCACTTGAAACAAGCAAATCATATGGTTATTCAGCTGTACCGAACTGCGTTCATATGTCAGCTCTTATTATAGGCAAGATGCAGAATATACAAAATGAATAACTGAGAACTCCTTTATAAACAACAAAATGCCTGCTTTCCGGCCAAGCTTCTCGATAACTGACTAGTGGGTCCATTTAAAGGAAAATGATCAGCACAGCTATGGCTGGACTTCTTGATGAGTGCAAAGAAACTGAGAGTGACCTGGAGAGACACTTTGGGGCCCATTTACTTAGTTCGAGTGAAGGAATAGAGGAAAAATAGTTCGAATTTCGAATGGTCAAATATGGCTACTTCGACCATCGAATGGGCTACTTCAACCTTCGACTTCGAATTGAACGATTCGAACTAAAAATCGTTCGACTATTCAACCATTCGATAGTCGAAGTGCTGTCTCTTTAAAAATTCTTTGACCCCCTAGTTCGCCACCTAAAACCTACCAAGGCCAATGTTAGTCCTAACAATTTCCTGATCGAAGGAATATCCTTCGATCAATGGCTTAAAATCCTTCGAATTGTTCAAATAGCGGTAAATCCTTCGACTTTGATATTCAAAGTCGAAGGATTTTACTTTGATGGTCGAATATCGAGGGTTAATTAACCCTCGATATTCGACCCTAGGTAAATGTGCCCCTTTGTGTTTTGAAGGAGTTTGGTGATAATTAATCAGTGAGATTCTTAGGGAAGATCAAATTCTGAAGCAACGGCATCTCTGCATAAAAAGACTGAAGACCCTGATCACTAGTTACTCGCCATTGGTGTTCCTAGAACCTATTAAAATTAGAATTAAAATAAATGACAGATGGAACTTGGAATTGTCTGCATTAACATGATGGGACATAGGAATTGTCTGCGAAGTGAATAGGATTGGTTAGGAAAGGTATTTTTCTAATTATAAAAGTATAAATTTAATGGTGATAAAAGGTGCAGTTTAGGCAAAGGAAGTGTAAATGTCTAAGCGAAGGCTTTCTAACTAGCACAGCAGATTTTACTCAGTTTCTGGCAACAACTATTTTGCCAAGCAATTGATCCCTCAATGAAATTGGCCAATCAGCCAATGATACATTATATTTTTTTCTGTTTTATTTTTCCTGTCTACAGGGGGAAACCCTTGGACCTCATGCCCCATCTCCTCCAGCTCACTCCCCGCATTTTACCAGAGAAATTTAATTTAAAAACGGCAAGAGTGTTGAATTCACATGCTTGTTGAGAAAATTGTGATGACACATCACCACAAAAGGGAAGTAACTTGACCTCACTTCTGTGTTTGCACTCATGTTGCCTGCTCATGGTTTGGTCTTTCCATGCAGATGAAGGCTGTGTGGGAAAATGCCAAATTAGCATTAAGTAGAATATAATAGACCCTAAACTAGACCTTGCATATAGATCTACTCACAGTGCACATTTTTGTAACACAAGTCCACCAGTGACATCCGACATTGTGCAAAAAAAACTCAAGAGGAAGAGCCAACTTTCACAATGTAATTCAGAGTGGTCCATGTCCTGGTTAAGTAATCACTCACCATAACCCAAAGCTACTAACAGTCAGATCCTGCCTAACTGTACATCTGTGGGCTTCAAGTGAACCTGCTCACCACAGGCCACAGGTCAGTGTTTTGACACTAACAAAGTCATGCAAATTGATGTACATCTTGAAATAAAATCCATTCTTGTTAAAAAAAATGTAAATCTTTGTATTCTTCATTGATTCATAGAACAGAGGGAACACATGGAAGAAGACAGGAAAGACGAAGAAGGAATGATTGTTTATAAAACACAGAACAAGAGTATGATAACTGAAACAGGCTTGGCTAATGTGGTGGTCCCCAACCAGTGGCTCACGAGTAACATGTTGCTCACCAACCCAATTGGATGTTGCTCCCAGTGACCTTAAAGCAGGTGCTTCTTTTTGAAATTATGGCTTGAAAGCAAGTTTTGGTTGCGTAAAAACCAGGTTTTCTGCCAACCAGAGCCTTCTGTAGGCTGCAAGAAGAGCTAGCAATAGCCAAACACAGCCGATATTTAGCACCCTCTGGAACTTTTTTTTACATTTGAATGTGGCTCATGGGTAAAAAGTTTGGGAACCCCTGTTGTAATGTATTAAAAGTCGCAAAGCTTGCTCATGTCTAGTAACCCACGGCAACCAAGAGTTGTTTGTTTTCAGCTGATCAGTAAATGTTACTAGGAGGTATTAGACATTGTATATAAACTCTAAGGGTAAGGACACACTGGATGATTTGTCGCCAACGTTTTAAAAAAGTATATCGCGGCGACAAGACGATCGTCTTTTTTGAACAGACGATTCACAGCGACTATTGGCACAGAGCGATTTGTATCCCATTACTCTGTGCGGTACGTGCTCCACCCAAACCGGAAACGGTTTGTGCTTCCCGCTGTAACCTGGCGTCTTTACGTGCTTGCGTTCTTGCGTCATTGCGTTCGCAATGTAATTTGAATACAATTGCTGCTACTTATCTGTATGTGTGTGCGTGTCTAGGAGATTTCAGTGCTTTTCTAAGTACATGCTATTTCTGATAAATCGCTCGGAAAAGGGTCTCAGTGCGTTTTGGAGCTACAGGCGATTCACAAACGTGCTGTGGGCACAGGAGCTGGCGTCTTTCATTTGGTTTTGTTCAGAGACAAAACGAGCGATATGTCGCCGCGATTTGCTTTTTAAAAACGTTGGCGACAAACGTCCAGTGTGTCCCTACCCTAATTAATGGACAAGGAAAGCCTGATTCAGTGGGGAGCAGCAATATGTTGGTACCTCTCCAGTGAATACAATAGCTATGTTTTCTTCCTGGGCTGGTGAACATTTTAGGAAAAAAACGTAGTGCATTTTACATGTCTTTTCCAGCCTGGAGCAATTTCATCCGCTGCATTTAATTGCATGCACTTACAGATTCAAGTTGAATGCAATTGTGCTCAAAATTGATGTATAGGCGTGGGGAATGTGTGCTCCCTGTATGCCCCCTAGTTATAGGGATCCCCTGCTTCAATAGGCCTATTGTGTACTATTCACCAATACAGACTGGGCATGTTAGTGCTTGATGCAAATATGTGCATGTGTCATATGTTAAGGTTTAACTTGTGAGCAGTAGAAGAGCAAACAAGTAGAGTCTACTTGGCTCTGGCTTCTTATCTTGGCACCTGGAATCTTATCTGTGATCACAGGAGGCTGCTCCGCATTAACATTTAATTCACACACCACTGACTAGCGTAAGAGGAAAACGTTCTGTTTTATTGATAAATATAAATATTCCATATGTATATTTGTCAGTTTACAATAGAAATATTCATATATATACACACACACACATTTCTGGAACAGAAGCCCTATTTCATGGTGTGTTTATGCTTGGGGCTTGCAGATATTGTTTTCTCCATCACATCAACAGCAAGGCAGGTATGCTTTATTCTGTTATTTATCATGCCTGACAGTATTTTTATACTTGTATGGCTGAAGTCTTGTGTTTAACAGGCTGTATAACTCACTGCAATGTGGCATTTGCAAATGGAGAGGAACAGCATAATAAGGAAGAAGAGGTGAAGCGTTTGCTTTAGGTCTAAAGTTCAGTTTGAAGTCTAATAACTCATCGCACCCAATCCGATTCTGGCTATCGAAATGAAAACAGTAAATACTACTTGACGATTGGTTGCTATGAGTTTCTTTTTTCTAATAAATTCCTAACGTGCTTGGTTTCCTACAAAAGGAAAGTTATTGTATCTACAATAACGTCATACATCTCTTGGCAAGAACTTCACCTGTCTCCTATCGTTGAGTTTGCTTTATATGCTCAGAAGTTACCACCTCATTTTTAACAATCAAATTCGAACTTATCTCCCTATCTTTCAGCAAAATTCAACCACACGCCCTTGTCAATGAACAATGAGGTCATTTATCACATGTTCTTGGACGCTAAGACTTTAGGAGCTTCCAAGATGTGCCTCACGTTGACATGGTACAAGGTCAGAATGTGGATTATCCAAAATGAACAGTGTCTCTCAGAGTAAAGCTGACCTCATGTTTTCTTTTCAATGGTCAGATTTTTAGAAGAGAATGGAATAATTGGATTGTCGCTGTGAATTTTTTTTCTGCAAAAAGTTTTTTTTCAATAAATATGCCGGTGATAGGGATGGGCGAATTTTTTCGCCTTGTTTCACCACAAAAATTATGCCCATAGACTTGTATGGTGTTGTGCATAAAAAAAAAGATGAGCGTCAAAACAATTTCGCCGCGCGACAAAAAATTTTGGACGCCCATAGACCTTAATGGGCGTCGGCGGCAGCGAATTTTTGGCGTAACTAAATGGGTCAGATTCGCCCATCCCTGGCCGGTGATCAAGAAAAAAAAACTTGGCCCTACAAGATTCCATATATTACTCATCCATTTGGAGAGGGGGAGGAAATTATTGGAATTTTTCAGAAAATCACAAAATTTAGCAGCATTGGCTTTGAAAAATGAAAGTCAATAATGGTGAAGGCTGCATGCTGAGCACAAGGTATGGAACTGGGTGGGAATGGGCAAGTTATGACAACAGTCAGCCACAAGAGGCAATTTACCATGACCCTGGGCAGAACGTGCAAAGGCAAGTAGTCCCTTCTGTCAGGGGTCTTACATGCAGAGACCTCTGGGAATTCAAACAGAACTAAATGTAGGGTGCAAAAGGGAAAAACACAACATAATGAGCTCATTGTTTTGCACTTTGCATTCTGCCTTCCACAATGTAAATGCCAGCCGATTTACTACCCTTAAATAAAACGACATCCTTGTTGGTTCAGAAATTTCCTTTGCTAAAAGAAATATTTATATAGACTGGATTCTAGGAGGTTCACTTATCTCTATACATAGATCACAGTCGGATTCCACTCAGTAGCAAGCTAGGCGTAAGGAATGACAGCAAATTGGGGATTATTTTAAATGTGCAGAAAGCGAATGTACAAGCCATTGTTAGGGAGCCATATCCCTTCGGATCTAGTTTTAAGATTACATTTTCAGGTGCCATGTTTAATTTCTGCCTGTTTTAATTTGGGCACCTATTGTAATCACCATGTGAGGGCCACCAAGTTTGAGGGGCTGACACCATCCTATAGAATGTGCACAGAGCTAGAATAGGCAGTGGCTTGTCAGAGAATTAAAGGGAAAGAAAAAAGTTTTTTTTTGCAAAAACCAAAAAATTTGACCAAAATTTCTGGAACTTCCCCTTTAATCTGACCCACTTCACAGTGGGTAAAGGTGATGAACTACAACTCTCAAAAAACATACTACACTATATATTCCCTATTTGCTATATATATTTTTCCTAGATTTTCAGCGCTGACCACTACAGTCTGTTGTGCTTTTTCTGGTAGAGCATTAAAGGGATACTGTCATGGGAAAACACATTTTTTTCAAAATGCACCAGTTAATACTGCTGCTCCAGAAGGATTCTGCACTGAACTCCATTTCTCAAAAGAGCAAACTGTTTTTTTTATATTTAATTTTAAAATCTGGGGCTAGACATATTGTCAGTTTCCCAGCTGCCCCCAGTCACGTGATTTGTGCATCTATAAAATGACAGTCTATCTTTACTGCTGTACTGCAAGTTGGAGTGATATCACCCCCCCCAGCAGCCCATCAGTAGAACTATGGGAAGGTAACCAGATAAAAGCTCCATGGTACATATAAGAACAGCACTCGATAGTAAAAGCCCATGTTCCACTGTGACCCCATTCAGTTACATTGAGTAGGAGAAACAACAGCCTGCCAGAAAGCAGGTCCATCCTAAAGCGCTGGCTCTTTCTGAAAGCACATGACCAGGCAAAATGACCTGAGATGGCGTCTACACACCAATATTACAACTAAAAAAAATACACTTGTTGGATTAGGAATGACATTTTATATTGCAGAGTGAATTATTTGCAGTGTAAACAGTGTAGTTTAGGAATAAAAACTACACCATAAAAATAATGACTGAATCCCTTTAAGTTAACTGAGCAAGAAATTTAACAAGAATAGCCATAAAATACACAGTATGTAAAGTCAGCTCCTATAGGAATCATGGAGCGTGCACGCAGTTTGGGTTTCCATTTTCCCGAAGAGCTGATGTCCTATTGATCGGACAAACTCATGTGTCCCAGCACCGGCTATAATTTCAGTCATTCAAGAACAACAACCCTGTAGGGAGATTTACAATGTGCCCTCTAAGTACTTTTAGGACACGTATGCAAAAATCTTTATTCTTTTTAAAATACTGTGGTTGTGTTCTAGTCAATATTGAATTATGTGTGTTCATGTGAAATTTTCTATGCACCCCACAATTCCTTGTGTGAGTGAGCAAGACTGCACAGACTGCTGGGGAATGTTTGTAGGGGATGTGGTGTTTCAGCTCATAAACTGCTTTGCCCTGATTGAAAACATTAAAATTGATCTGTACATCACGATTACTGTACCGCTCGCTTAGGAACCAGAGTTCACTGACTGAAATGACTGCTGGGTGAATATGACCCTACAGCAGATCACTGCAATAGACCAGAATGTGACAAATTGGCATTGGACCAAAAAATTCCACCAACTCTGCATCACTGGGCAAAGGCTTGTGTTTGGGATCCAGTAGAAGGAAGCAGCGTTTACTGGATGCTGGATAAATCATACTACTCATTCCTCATGACTCTTGAATTGTCCCACAAAGAAACATAGCCACTGACTATGATATCTAGCATTATTTTCCAGTAAAGACTAACTGCACAGAAGAGCATTAGCATCTATACAGTATACAGACTGTAGACCAGTTAGGCCAGGGGTTCCCAACCTTTTCACCCGTGAGCCACATTTAGATATTGGGAAGCAACACACGCATGAAAAGCTTTCCTGTGGGTGCCAAATTAGAGCTGTGATTGGCCATTTGGTAATCCCTATGTAAACTGACAGCCTACAGGAGGCTCTTTTTCGCAGTGCACCTGGTTTTTATGCAGCCAAAACTTGCCTTCAAGCCTGGAATTGAAAAATAAGCAGCTGCTTTGAGGCCACTGGGAGCAACATTCAAGGGGTTGGGGAGCAACATGTTGCTCACAATCCACCGGTTGGGGGTCACTGAGTTAGAGGATAAGTAAGCATAACTATCTTTATCTCTAGTACTTCAGAGTGTCTCCCCACATGGGAACAGAAATCAATGTTTGAAGGACAGTGGTGGCTTGTTGACTTGCCTTTGGCATCATCATTAGTGGCCACCATCTTGGTTTTTGCTTTACTTTTTTCTTATAGCAACAACAGCCTCAGTAGCTATTTCTGATCAAATTGGCACCAGGAACTTTAAGGCAGTAGTAGAAGTTTTTAGGTAGTGCAAGAATTGGTCAGTGCCCTCTTACCTCATAACAAGGTTACAGGTCAGCCCCCTAATATAATACAGTAGTAAATACTGTAAGTTTTCCGTCCAAGTTTCACCGCAGTTGGGCTTCAGCTAAAGCTCTCAGCAAATTAAGCATTTCCCATATCTCACTATAACAGCCTTTTTATACTTCCTCCACCCACTGTTCTAAGCCAGTTCTAGAGTTCCCCCAGGAGGTCATTTTCAAATCATACATAGGATTTTTATAGGTCAAGCCAATGGTACAATATCTGGGTCTATGCAGTGGCTGTTATTATCAGAAACACTGAGAAAGGAACATCAAACTAAAAATTATGTGCTGGATAGACAAACAATAATAAACAAATGTCTTCCCCAAAAGCAGTAATTATCTGTTTTTATCATAACAATAATAAGGAATAATAAGCATGTGTGTTATCTTTAAATAATAAGGAAGTTTACATCCTTAACAATATTAATGTAAGTAGGTCAGCAGGCTTCCTGACACTCAGAATTACTAGTTATTATTTGCCAAGGTTAACATTACAGTACTATCTCTTAGCTTTAGCGTGATTGGTGCAGGGAAATACCACTGTTGAACAGACATGGTGTTGACAAAGTTCAGGGGTTATTTCTTTGCTTTGCTTTTCTTTTACATTGACCTTCTTTTATATGGCCATCCCCTGATGACTTCTACCCAAACCCCATGACCATGAATCTAAACCAACATTAGAAATGCTATCAAAAAATGTAATATATCTATACATTTGTTTTCCAAATAATTTTATTATAAGAATAAGTGTAAGCTGTCCTTGTACATCTTAAAGGGAAAACATACTACATTATTGAAAAATATGTTTATTTTTGGAAGTTCGGATTCAGTTTTATGCAGTGTTTCTACATAGGGGGGTATATTTTCTCTTTAAACTTAATTTTCCCTTATTGCTTTAGTATAAAGAGGATTCCCAACATCTTCACCATGGCCTTTTGGAGTTCCATCATCTTATACTGTACATCACCTGCCATTTCAATAAAACCACACTCTCCAGGGAAATCGGATGCTCTTTGGGAGTTCCACTACATACATCAAATATTGGTAAATACAACTAGCATGTTGGTGATGTTGCGATACAGGCAAGGATGCATCAGAATGTTAGTCATTTAACACATAACACAAAAATGCACCTGCTTAAAATAAATATAGCTCTGTGCCACGGGATCCTGTTATGCTTTATCGGTTTTATCGACAGACATTGTGGGACTCTTGGTGCACCAGTTCAAGTCAGCAGATACGAGTTATCTTTGTGAATCTGTGGGTGTTTCTACTTTGGTACGGAAAGTTTAAAGCTACGACAAGCTCCTCAGTGTGCAATAATGTTTATTTTTGGGAGCAAAAAGGAGGCATCAATGTGTAAGAGCAATAAAGCAGTTGGAGTAGGGTTTAAGGTTGGCATCCCCAACCTTGTTTACCCATGAGTAGCCCCTATGTTGACTGGCAGCCTACAGATGGCTCTGTTTGGCATTACTCCTGGTTTTTATGTAACCAAAACTTGCTCCCAAGCATGGAATTCGAAAATTAACACTTGTTTTAAGGCTACTGAGAGCAAAATCCAAGGGGTTGGTGAGCAACATGTTTCTCATGAACCATCACTGAGGATCACTGTTTTAAGGTGACAGGTATAGTTTAAGCTGGCCATACATGAGCAAATAGAAGCTGCTTATTGGCTCAGGTATGGAGACTTCTGATGGACCCCCATGACCTATATTTGCCTAAAATTTTCCAGATAACGGTCAGGCAAAACGATCGGATCAGCCCAATATCACTCACATTGAGAGGATCTTTACATGTGACTCTTTCAGAGGTATAACCACAAGAAAATGTACTGTAAAGCTGCCCATAGACGCAAAGATCCAATCGTACCAATCAACGTACGATCGGACTTTCCCATCTCCCAACCCTCCACTAACCATTCCGATCAAAGTCTTACCATTCCGATCAAATAAGAAAAGATCAGCCGATGTTCTGCCCCTGTCAGCAATCGTACGATACTTATGTCTGACCAAAGCTAGTGACAGTCTCCCTCTGAAAATCGTATGATCGGCAATACACGCAGAGATATTATCGGCAGCCGACAGAAATTTTCTAACCTGTCCGATCGACCAAACGACCGATCTCCGCCGGACGAAAAATATCGGGACTCTCCACACATGGTCCAAAAATCGTACGAATCCACAATTCGTACGATCGGATCGTTGCGTCTATGGCCAGCTTTAGTGATTTCCTATAGATCTTGAGGAAGGGGATACACAGTTTCTGTGTCCCAAGGCACCAATAAAAGTATTTTGAGATATAGCTATTCTGAAATGTTCTTGTCGCTTTAATGATGCAGCTAAATTTAAATCTTTTTTTCTTTTTTTAGCATATATAAAAATAAAAATAATGTTTACAGCAAAACCGCTGAGAGCAAAAGTCCACTGACAATCATAGATATTTTTCTTCCATGGTTACTGACCTAATTCTGGCTTAAATCCCCCCTAAGGGCATGACACATGCGTTAGGGAAGAGAACACGGATTCCAGAAAAAATGGGCTTTTCATAAACACAACGTCTTTCACATGGTTTCCCAAGCTGTTTCCCACATCCATTTTTTAAAAGGTTTTAGCATTCTTCCAAAGCAGGTTTCCAAATGCAATTAATTATTAAAACAATTGCCATTAGGCCAATTATTTAACTGGGCTCCCAAATAGCTTTCAAATCTGTGTTAACGAGATAAGGCCAGGCTTCCTCTTGAGGAACTCTGAATTCATTTAGGATTATCAAGTAGAAAAATGTTTTAGTTTGTGTCCCACAAAAAAAAGAAAAGTGTTATAATATAATCCAACTCCAAGTTTGGTGTTAGGATGTAACTTATTTCTCAGATAAGACAAACACATAAGGCAAGTGCAAATTGTTTAAAAATGAATTTATGGGTCACATGGGGCTGTTCTTAGGCTTATAACTGCATTTTTGGGCAACTAGAACTGTCAATTCACACTGGAATTTGTTTAGATGTCATTACTTTACCAAATAAATTAGCCATAATGATATGATTAAACTAGCTTTATATGTACACATTAAAAGAGATCTAAATACTTGAACAAATATGGCTTTATTTTATACAGAATTTACATTTTTATTTTATATATTTGTAAATGTTATTGTATATACTGAACTCACTGTACCAGCCTAGAAATTCAGCAGCCCTAAAACAGTAATGATCCAGGTCTTCAACGTTGTCCACAGCAGTTCCACATCTTTTGATCCGATTATGAATCTTTTGATTGTCAGTGACTCTGCACATGCTCAGTTTGTTCCGCTATTGAGAAGCTAAGCTTAGGGGTTGTAGGAAATTATCATAACATTATTAGAAAGTAAATCTGTCATATAAACTGGTGCTACAGGGATGATAATGAATCAATGAATGGTTCTATCATGCCATGTAACGTGAATCTGAATTAATTACTATTCAGCCTTGTACTGTGTATTTTATATTTTATATAGACTGTATTGTGAGTGGTAAGAAGCAGCAGAAAATAAAAAAGGGAACTACTAGGGAATCTCTGGAGGCACAGGTCTTCATTGTTCAAGGAGTATGGTAGCCTTGGGCTGGATCACAATTCCAAACAATAAGATGTAGCATTTCTAGCCTAATTCTTTGTTCAGCTTTAGTTCTTGAAATGATACAAAGCAGAACCTGAAAATTGTGTGACCTTACTGGGACCATTATGATGGTGCCCTCTGAACTTAAAGTTGTTTCAAATGACTGTTAAGCACCCAGGTTTCCAATTCCAATCATCCATCCCAATAATATGTCATAATGGAACAGGCAGTTATATGTAGCCCAGGGCTTTGCATTACCTTTGCAGCCAGCTCAGTTATATGTAATAATGGCACAGACAGACAGTGTATCCAATAACTCCATTCAAAACTTGACTGCATCCAGCCCAGCATTTACCAGCCCTAGGTATCAGCAGCCTTGTCAAAACATAATCCCATTGTTCAAGTACATATTTTATAAAGGCAAAATATCCCCCTTTTTGATATGAGCTCATTCAGTTAAGCATATCTAATAAAATGCATTAACACTTTCTGAACGTAACTTAAAAATAGATATAGATGTTTTTGTGTTCGTTTGAAGCCCCCCCCCCCCCGCTCAGGCTCACGATATAATGCAACCCCTCCTTCCCCTTGTTCCATTGTGAAGTGATGGATTCTGTGACTTTAAGTCCCTCTGCTTTCCAGAAAATCTGTGCACTACCACCTATATAAAGCAGAAGTCCATCCCTTTATGCATCAATATGTGCCATCAAACAGGAGCACATCAACTATAGATTTATCTTCTAGATCAGAAGGAAAGGGATTCTTGAGCCTTAAAGGAGAACCAAACCCTTAATTAAAAAAACCCTACCCCTACCCTACAAAGACCCCCCTCCCTGCCCCCCCCAGCCTAGCTGTTACCTTCGGTAAATGCCCCTAACGCTTAACTTACCCCATTTTGCAGATTCAGTGCAGTGGAGCTCACGGGCGCCATCTTCCGGCTCTTCGGTAATCTTCGGGTCTTCTTCTGGTGGCGCTTCGGCAATTTCCATCAATTTTGACGCATGCATAGTTGTCAAAAACCTGAAGATTGCTGCAACTATGCATGCGCCGATATGGCACTTACTTCCCGAAAAAGACTGAAGAGAAGAAAATGGCGCACGTGAGCTCCGCTGAATCTGCAAAGAGAGGTAAGTAAAGCGTTAGGAGCATTTGCCGAAGGTAACAGGTAGGCTGGAGGGGGAGCAGAGAGGGGGATCTATGTAGGGTAGGGGTTTTTATAATTAAGGGTTTGGTTCTCCTTTAAATTTGTACTTTAAAAAAACTTGAGCATAGGGAGGATCACTATGATTTCTTTCAATACAGGAAAATTCCTTCCCACAACAGACAACAGTAAGTAAAGCATGACCCCTTTTTCAAAACCAAATTTTGGGTCAACATTTTCATCCATCTTTAATCTTTATCCCATTCCAAAAAGGTCAACAAACACTAAATGAAATACAAAATAAATGCTAAATTCCAATACAATGATGGCTTCATCTTCTCTATATTTAATAGCTGCAATAGTGTCATGTCAGCTTTGCAGCAACATATTTTAAAGGATCCCAAAACATGTGGGTTGGTTGTAGCAAAGGCTTATTATCAATGAGGAGAAATGAGAAGTGAGAACCTCATCTGATGGGACTACTGATGCAGAGACTAACCGTCTGCTGGAGAAGTTCCATAAGCTGACACAGAGCACTTGTAACTACTTTCTGAATTTGACTTCTGGAGCCAAGAAGTAGGGTGATCTAGGTTCATATGCAGAATTGCAAGGCAGGGCTCTGCATCACAAGGCAACAGTTATAGACTAGATTGCCCCTTGGCTGTTGGCTTTCTTGTGTTTGCTTGTGATCTACATTGCCTGAAAATCAAACTTGCAGTTCTCCAGCCTTTACAAATCACAATGCCCAGAACCCCCACCAACAGCCAACCTCAACCTTGGCTTCAGGCTTTTCATTATAAGTCTATGATTTACAAAAATGATGTAGCACACTGTTATTTCTTCTTCTTTCAGAGCTGCTCTGGCAACCAGTAACCATGCAACACAGTAGGTGTCAGTGGGATCTACTTATTTTAACACAAAGCTCTCTCAAAGTATAATAAACAAGACCAGAGCTGTTGGGTATTAAACCCGGGTTACAAACTGAGTCATGTTAATGGCTACTTCCTTCCCTTTTCCCCCACATATTGCTCTAGTTAAGAATCACCAGTGACAGATTAAAAGGAACAGTTCAGTGTAAAAATAAAAACTGGGTAAATAGATAGGCTGTGCAAAATAAAAAATGTTTCTAATATACGGTAGTTAGTTAGCCAAAAATGTAATGTATGAAGGCTGGAGTGACTGGATGTGTAACATAATAGCCGGAACCCAAGTTCCTGCTTTTCAGCTCTCTAACTCTGAGTTAGTCAACGAATTTGAAGGGATTCTGTCACAATATTTATGGTGACATTTTTATTTCTAAATTACACTGTTTACACTGCAAGTAATTCACTATACAATATAAATTTTCATTCCTGAACCAGCAAGTGTATTTTTTTCAGTTGTAATATTGGTGTAGGCGCCATCTCAGGTCATTTTGCCTGGTCATGTGCTTTCAGAAAGAGCCAGAACTTTAGGATGGAACTTCTTTCTGTCAGGCTGTTGTTTCTCCTACTCAATGTAACTGAAGGTGTCGCAGTGGGACCTGAATTTTACTATTTAGTGCTGTTCTTAGATCTACCAGGCAGCTGTTATCTTGTGTTAGGGAGCTGCTATCTGGTTACCTTCCCATTGTTCTTTTGTTTGGCTGCTGGGGGGGGGAGGGAGGGGGTGATATCACTCCAACTTGAAGTACAGCAGTAAAGTGTGACTGAAGTTTATCAGAGCACAAGTTACATGACTGGGGGCAGCTGGGAAATTGACAATATGTCCAGCCCAATGTCACATTTCAAATTTAAATATAAAAAAATCTGCTCTTTTGAGAAACGGATTTCAGTGCAGAATTCTGCTGGAGCAGCACATTGCCGGTAAATTTGTAATACCGGCCCCAGCCTTGGCAGGTGTTTTACCGGCTAGGCCGGTAAAACACCGGCTGGGTGGCAACCCTAGATACAACTGTTCAGTGAGTTTGCAATTGATTCTCAGATTCAAAAGCAACAGTTATGACCCATGTGCCCCTCCTTCAAGTCACTGATCGGTTACTGCTCGGTAACAAATCAGTGGAAACCAAGAGAGCTGCAAAGCAGGAAGTAGTGTTCTGGCTATTATGTTTGACATCCAATCACTCCAGCCTTTATACATTACATTTTTGCCTAACTATATTAGAAACATTTTTTATTTTGCATAGCCTATTTACCCAGTTTTTATTTTTACACTGAACAATTCCTTTAAACAAGCCTCCTCCTATCTGGAAGTTTATAAAAATGTTTTGCCAGTGGCATTAGCATTTGGAGGATTAAAAGGCAAGGGAATTGTTTAAAAAAGCTCGGTGGTTAGCGTCTCTTCCTGCAGCACTGTGGTTCTGAATCTGACCTGGGCACTACCTGCTCACCGTCTCTATGTGGTTTTCTTTCTCAGAGTCCTCTGGTTTCCTCCCACACCCACACTCCCACAGCGCTGCCTGTGTTGGGCAGTGCCATATTCATGATGGGGGGGGAAAGCATATTAAAGTCCCCAACTTGTGTTTCATTCTCAGACGTGCAAATTAGGGAGTGTTCTGTAATGAGGCACTGCATGTCCTATGGCAGGTGGTAAGGACAGGTGGTCTGCTCCCTTAGATGCTGAGCTTGGCACCTTGCCCTGGAGTTTTGTAGACTCAAGATTGGATTTGGCAAAATTCTATCACTTTTTGCAGCATTTAGATTTGATTTTTGATTCAGGGAGTACTTTTTTTGTTGACAGATGCAATGTTTGATTTATATAAAATTTTAATATATAAATTAGGGTTCTGCATTCGGCCAGATCTTTTGTGAAGGATTCAACATTTTATATTTATGTCTCCTCAAAGAGGAATTCTGCACTCTCTGAACCTGTAACATGAGGTTTCAGGTTCTGTTAAAGTAAAAAACCTCCTACGGTTCAGCACCATTTGGAGGAGCCCAGGGAGCCAATCACTGCTCAGCAGGCTGAAGTGCATTCGTCTAAGAAAAAATACAAGTTATTGATGCATTTATAATCCGTTGACCTGGTTTGGCACTGACCAATGCTAGCTATTTGTAGTGTAGCTGCAGGGCTTTTTGCCATTGGAATCGAAAAGACAGATATACAGGCCATAGACATATATGTGGTAAAAAAGATGACAGTTAGATACGCTAGACTGAAATAAAGGAAGATTATTTCTACCAAGAATGAAAGCACTTTCTAATTAGGCAGAGCAGCAGTGAAATAAAAGCATTGCCGTATTGCAGAGCTGGGTTCCTAGGTTTCTTTTCAGCCAAGGCTTTATCTGTAAAGAGTTGTGTTTTTACTCCTGCTTCTCCACTTTCCTCCCACACTCCCAAAACAAAGAGGCTCGTTAAGTGACTCCTAATAAAATTTACCACGGTTTGTTAATGCGATAGGGACCTTTGACTGTAAGCTCCGCTGGGGCAGGGACATCTGTGAATGATGTATAATCTCTGTAAATCGCTGCAGAATATGTTGGCACTATATTACAGTTTTTTGATAATGTGTAACCCCCCTTTCAAATGGGCAGGTCTACAATTAGTCTGTATCCAATCAGGACATTAGACCATGCACAGGCCTATATCCAGCCAGTAGTCAAAAGTAAACAAATGGCCATACATGGGACAATAAAAGCTGCCGACACACCGGGTCGACTGCTTATTGGCCCGAGTGTTGGGCCCTCCAACGGGCTTCCCCGATCTATATGATTGGGCATGGTTAAAGATCCCATTGGATTTGGTCGTTGATGCAGTCCTGCAATCTGACCACCCGTAGTGTATACATTTTGATTTGATCGTTGGGCCCTTGATCGGATCAGCCCGATATCACCCACCTCAATGTGGGCAAATCGGGGAGAAATCCACTCATTTGGCAAAATCGCCAAACGAGCGGATCTCTACGTGTATGGCCACCTTAACACTAAAATGTTCTCAATTCCAGCGACAGATAAAAACTACTATAATAAAAGCAAATGAAGAAAAAAAATAAGACTGAAAGCATCTCCATAAGAATGGCAAAAGAAAAAAAAAGAGAGAAATTGGAATTAACTCCATACAAAGCTAAATTCGTGAACGGAGGATCATACAATCTGCTCACATTGAGTCCAACAATCTGTGGAGTTCAGAATCCTGTCCAAAATACCACAAGGCACAACGGAAGGCAAGAATAGTTGGATACAGTACTAAATACAAATCAAAACTTAGTCATGTACAATTGTGACCAAAACATTAGCACCTTTGCTGTTTTTTCCTCAACTTTTTTGGAATTTTGGTGTCAAAAAGCCTGACCCAGAAAAAAGTAGCGGCTTGATAAATTGGCCAGTTTTTCCACTTTTTCTGTTGTTCCACCACAAACCATGTGAATACCACAGAATTTAATTTTTTCAAAATTTTCTAGCAAAACTGCATTACTTGAAATAAGTGCAAAGGTCATGACTGCAAGCAAGAAGCCCTGCTAAAGTAAAATATGGAAGGGCAGACAAGGCCAAAACTGGAGACCATTAAAAATGAATTATCATTTATTTAATAAGGCATTAACACACTCCGCAGTTCTGTACAATGTGAAAATGAAGCAAACGTAATATACTCATTTATGGAAAGGTCACACCTGCCTGCTACTTAACTAAAACAGAACTTGCAAGAGTCACTCGTGTAAATATATTCCTATTGCTTCTATTCTGGTGTCAGACTGCAACACGTTGTGTTATGTAAGCGCTATTTATCCCCAGATCACTGTAACAGAGCAGAAATTACCGTTTGTGTCAAATTTATTTTCAAGCAGGTAAAATAACGCTAATATACACAACTGCACATTTTATATTCCGCTAGATATGGGATGTTACAGACACGTCAAAGCAGCAATTAAGTTTATAAGTAACCACACATAGGCAAATATACATATTGCCCCTTCCGTAGGGTTCTGATTTACACAGGACAGCCCTATATCATGAACATCAAAATGGATGGGGTTTAGTAGAAAGAAGGTAGAGTTTTGGGCAGTCCAAAGGTGCACCTGGGTGTAACCAGTTGTGGCCAAGGTGGATCACCCATGGCACATATTGTCCAGCTTTTTATAGAGTCAGATGTTGGTTGATGTGGTTCTGATCTTCTAATTCAAAATTCTACAATTCTAAAGGTTTACACATGTATATATCCAATTTCTGCCACTATATTGCACATTTCCTGTTTACATATTTATTGTGTATTTTTTAAGTGCCTTTTTGTGATATGTACTAGCTGGAGCCACGTCGTCTCGTCTCACTGTATATTCGTATACTGCTGAGATGACAATAAAGTTTACTTTGACTTTTAAATTTGACATTTTAAGCTGGTCATACATATGACGATCTGTTTGTGTGGTGAGGTCAACAAATGAATGGAACTGTCCCAATTTGGCTCCCTAGTAATGTGGTTTATTTTGCCCTTGGGCGAATTATCATGAAGGGCATATACAGAGATGTCAGGAGGGGACCTAATTCACAGAGCTATGAATTCCTTGTCCAGCATTCTCAGTTGATACCCGACCAAGACTCAGATAACAATCAAGGAAGTATAAATTTGTCTCCACGTGCAAGCCAATACGTTTTTGACCCACTCAAGAATGAAAGAAGAATCAGAAGCCCATATCAAGCCCACAACCAACTTTGGCATAAGAATCCATCTAATATATTGATTTCCACCACCCAAACAATTTGTAATGTTGCCTATTTTACCACCATTCATTTTTTGATAAAAGTCTCCACAACACAACTCTAGAGGATTGATTTACTAACACAGGTGCTCACATGATTTTTGTTTTCATTTTCTAACTTGCAGTGACTAATCGCCTCTTCTTTGGGGCGACTAATCTCCCCGAACTGCTTCCCCCTGTCTTCTGCCTGCTAGAATGAAAATCGCTTGCGGCATGGCACTCGTGGTGCTTTGTTTTCCGGAAGTTGCCTCACAAGGAAACTTCGGTTGACTTCGGAAAACGAAGCGTCACGAGTGCCATGCCGCAGTCGATTTTTCGTTCTAGCAGGTGGAAGTAAGGTCCCAGTGTGACCTTACCCTTAGGACAGGGATGACCAGTTTCAACCCCCTTCTTTCTCCTCTCTGTCAGGATATTGTGCACTTCAAAAATGAACAGTTAAACTATTTGCTGATGAAACTAAATGTGAGAACAAATTCCAGTTTCCTCTGTCTCTAAACCTCAGAATAGTGAATTGACTGAGCTTGCTGTCTGAGTTTAGAATCCTCTGCCTCCTCCGGTCTGAACTTTGATTTTATTCTACAAGACTGAGCTGAAATATTTCACACTGGAGCAAATTGCCCTCCCACAGCTAGAAAGTGAACAATAAACAGTTCTTTTTTGCACTTCTGATTATTTCCTGTGATTAAAGGCAGCAATGTATAACACGGGGACAGCAGGTCTAAGGGATCTGGACACGGGCAGGGTAAGAGAGAGGAGAGTCATTTGGGACTTTCTGCCAGGTGCTGCCCTGAATTCTACTATATATGCTGGTCGGCATATTATGAACTGTTAGTCATTTAGGGCCTTGTTTATCAAAATCCAAACTATTTAAATAAAAAAGGTCAGACTAAACTAGAATCCACGATTGGGCTGTATTTATTATTAAAAAAAAGTTTGATTCAATCAGATCGAGGACAAACTCGAAAATCTGAATCGTACATTTTTTTCAGATTTTTTTCCCCAAAGGTCAATTTACCAAAGGTCAAGTTTTAGAGGTTTATACAGGTTTCTATACCTCGAATAAACTCACAACTCAAATGTTTTCTAATCTAAGAAAAAACTCGAAACTTGAATCAGTGAATATGGAATGAAGAACCCAAAAACTGTAATTAATCGAGTTTTCGGCACAAAAAAAACTTGAATCACTAGAATTAATCGAGTTTTTGAGAGAACCCCACCAAAAAAAAAAACCTGAACATCATGAAGGCTACAAACATCTTTCAGATGGTTGAAGGAACCTCTGCCATTGACTTCTACATGACCTCCACAGGTTTTAGCCTGGAGTATTTTCAGATGCGAGCTATTTACAGGTTCAGGGTATAATAAATCTTGAAAAATGTGAGGTTTTTTTTTTTTTTAATAAACAACCATTTCCTTTTTTCTGTAATAATGTGACAGTACCATGATCATAACTAAGATACAGTTAAAGGAGAAGGAAAGACTTTAGCACTTAGGGGTGCCAAATGTTAGGCACCCCCAAGTGATTGTATTTACTTTACTTACTGAAATGCGCCGGCCGGTGCTCCTATCAGCAGAAAACTACACCGGCCCGGGGTTATTCCAGTGAGCACCACGAAGCGATCCTCTCCCGTCTTCTTTCTTCAAATTTCCTGGGGCATACGCATGTTTAGTTAAAGTTCGTTTAATAAAATCTTACCCTGGTGGGGTTCGTGGGGGTCGGCAGGGACGCCTGCCGCACTCCAAGCGGGGACGCCCGCCATGATTGTGTGCTGCGCCAGTTTCCGAGGGCTCGCACAACGAACCTCCTTGTGACTTAAAGGCGCGGGGGCGCTGACGGCATCCGATGGCGCGAAATTTAAAAGAACTTAAAGGTACATTTCTTTTTACACATTGCCCGTTATAGGAGTTTGTTCCTGGCGCTTTCTGAGCTTTTGCTATCCTGTTTTGAACCTGTTTGATTCCTGTTGTGACCCCTGCCTGGCTTTTGACAATTCTGACCTCTGGATCCTGACCTTTGCCTGAATACCGACTACCTCTTCTGCTTAACCTTTCTGATTGACTTCCTGGTTTGACCTTTGCATGCCTGACTACGTTTATTCTCTGCCTACCCCGACCCGGCCTGATCTGACTACTCTATTGCCTAACGTCTTGTACCGCGACCTTCGGCCTAAAAGACTCTAGCTAACAGTCGTGCCCCTCTCGTTTAAGTCCTGGTGGCATCCAAGTAACTGAGGGCTCCTCCCGAGGCCAAAAGCGGTCACACTACAGGTGAAGCACAAGCCGAGACCAGGGTGCTTGGCATTTGTTCTGGTGTTGGCTGCCGACCGTGACAGTTCGGCTTTTCACTGTAATGCGCATGTGCAGCCGCATAAAGAAAGAAGAAGCAGGAAGAGGATCGCTCTGTGGTGCTTGCTGGTATAACTCTGGGCCGGTGCAGTTTTCTGCTGACAAGAGCACCGGCTTGGGGGTGCCTAATATTTGGCACCCCGAGTGCTAAATTACTTTTTCTTCCACTTAAATCCTTAATGGAGGCAAAACAATCCTACTGGGTTTGATTAATGCTTAAATGATGAAGATCCAAATTACATAAAGACCCCTTATCTGAAAAGTCCCTCACCTGTATTTAAAGTGTATGTATAAGCCTGAAAAAAAAACTCTGGATTGGGCCAGAGCTTTGCTATAAATCAACTAAAATGTCATAGATGGTGTTTAGGGACATACCCCCTGGGGTGGCCTTTCATCCAGTGGCTGTTCTTGGAACTTTGTGAATACCGGGTCCAGGAAACCAATTTAATCTCTCATTCATCAACACATAAATCTCCAAAAGCAGTTTTTCAAACAAACTTTATTACAGGTTTCTATTCTCGACGACAGCGAGTTAGCTGCGCTTTGAAAGCAGAGAGAAACGTCGGCGTTAATCAAGCAGCAAATGGTAACGTGTAATTGAGGGCAAATACAGAGGCACTTTGGTTTTATTAATTAAAACAAACATATTCATGACGATGCGCTGCTCCCTTCTATCCAAACATATGCTGAACTACAAGTTTTAATCGACGTCTTTTTCTGATTTGACTGGTGATCTGACCAGATTAAATGTGTACGGGGAGCCACTAAGGCCAAGGATTTGGTCGAAGTTTAGAATTTTCAGGCAAGGGAAATATTTTAAGAAATCAAATAGGTCCTTTTAAAATTGTTTTAATTGTTTTAAATAAGAAAGAAGGGCCCATCTTGTACAGGCGACTAGCTGCCTCCACTGTCAGGGTCTGAATGTTGTAGAGGAGGCAGGACAAGCAGCTGCAGGATTCACATTGTGACCCCAAATGCACTGGCCTGGGTTAAAACAAGGCAGGCAGGACAAACAGCTGCTGGATTCCCATCATAACCCTCAGAATACAGTGACCTTGGTTAACATAAGCACAGTATCTAGTGCCTGCCTCAGATTATCCCTGCACGCTCTTACCTATGTATTTTGAATACTTTTCCTTACACAGATTGCACAGCATATTTATTATTGGATTTAGTGTTGGTAACACTTGTATTTAGGGACAGTCAGCATTTCCCCCGCTGCCAATGATGTCATAACTGAGTTCCGGCAATGGTTTCCTGCAAGGCCAGTTCCATGAGTTCCTATGTACTGAGTCAGGATGCAATCATTTCCTCATACCCTGCGCTCTCTCAGAATATGTTTCTTTTGCTGATTCAGGGATACATTTGTAGGGCTGAACTCAGATAACGGCCCCCAATGATCTGGCAAGATGATTCCCTTGAGGAACGCACAACATCATTCGAATACAGTTCCTAATACATACCTCCCAACATTTTGGAAGTAAAAAGAGGGACAAAAAAATTTTTCCCGCATGTAGCGCAGCAATTTTGTGACCACACGTGACCACACCCCTTTCTGTGGCCACACCCCCTAATTACCATGTTTGTTTTACAAAATATGCAAGGTTATGAAAGTTTTAAAATATTTCTCCTTATCTAAACTGTGTTTTTGTGTCTCAAAATTGTTACAAAGTATCTTATTTGCAACTGTTAGCTGTTCTGGGCTCTCTGCTAAAAGCCAATTAAGTGAGAAACTTTGTTTCTTTTTCTGGCTGTTCAGTGCAGAGAAAAGAGGGACAAATCCAGTACAAATGAGGGACTGCGGGTCGAGCTGTCAAAAGAGGGACTGTCACTCCGAAAAAGGGACAGTTGGGAGGTATGACTAATATGCACACACATTTGACTCTTCTAATTGATTCACAATTAATTTGCTCAGATCTAAGGAAAAATACAATCCATGGCTGATCAACATCCTTCATCTTGAACAGGGGTCCCCAACCTTTTTTACCCATGAGCCGCATTCAATTGTAAAAAGATGTAAATATGTGCTATAATTGCCTATTTGGTAGCCCCTATATGTGCTGACAGCCTACAGGAGGCACTGTTTACATGTATACCAAAACTTGCCTCCAAGCCAGGAATTCAAAAATAGGCACCTGCTTTGAGGCCACTGGGAGCAACATACAAGGGGTTGGGGAGCAACATGTTGCTCACGAGCCACTGGTTGGGGATCACTGATCTTGAATGTTGGAAGGCTTCCATTGACATAGCAGTGTAACTAAGCTGCGTTGTCCCCCTTGCCGCAAAAAATATTTGGAAGAAACCCAGCACGCACAACCAACCCTACTGAGAAACACCCCCACCCTCCTGCCCACTTGGTTCTCCCACTCTCCACCCGCTTGCACCATGGTAGTTGGGAGAGCAGTTGGGGTGAGGGGATTTCTATACTACAGAAGACTCAGACCCAGTCTGGACCCCCTCTGTACCATGGGCCTCGGGGTGTGCATCCTCTATAGTTACCCCTTTGCATCCATAAACACAATTATTATACAGGTATAGGACCTGTTATCCAGAATGCTCGGCACCTGGGGTTTTCCGGATAATGGATCTTTCCGTAACTTGGATCTTCATACCTTAAGTCTACTAGAAAATCATGTAAACATTAAATAAACTCAATAGGATGATTTTGCTTCCAATAAGGATTGATTATATCTTAGTTTGGAAACAAGTACAAGATACTGTTTTATTATTACAGAGAAAAAGGGTCATTTTTAAAAATGTTGATTATTTGATTATAATGGAGTCTATGGGAGATGGCCTTTCTGGATAATGGATTTCCCATACCTGTATTGTCATTCACAGATCTATATATTGCACTGTTTTCCGACCTACATGCTTCCCTGCCCACCCCTCTTGGATCCTGTGCTGATTAACCCAGCCAGTGATAGATCCAAAGGACTCGCAGTAGGTCTCTGTGCTCCAAAATGGAGCGCAGAGGCCTACGGCTACTTGCATACAGACTAATGTATAGGGTTGCCACCTTTCCTCCCGACCAACTCCGGTCAGGAGGCGGGACCATGACGTAGCGGGAGGCAGAGTCGGTGGGACATGATGTAGTGGGGGTGGGATGTGATGTCGGGCCCAAACGTCTTGTCAATCTCAGGGAATCCTGCCCAGTTTTCCTAACTTGGAAAACCGGGCAGACAGTTTTGCCCCAGACAGCCCTTCAAAAACTGGACAGGTGGCAACCCTACTAATACAGTGTACAAAGTCCAAAAAAATGGGCTACTGTGTTTGACTTTGCAAATGAGGCCTTGTGTGTCCATCTCCTAGCAAGAACCCTCTGAGACGGCTCATTTACAGGATCAAAAATCTGGCACTCGGTGCAGAGAGCAGCTTCATGGCCATGATACATTACGGGGACACTTTAGGGGTCAATTGTGAACACATCGCCAGTGAGTCTGCCCTAAAATGGATGCAATGCAGAGCACATATTGATTCAATGCTCCTGCAACATGTTTGTATATGCATTCGTCTGATGAAACTAAGGAAACCTGGAGCTACCACCACCTTGGACCTGGTGGTAGCTCCAGGGTAAAAACACTGGTTTGCTTTAAAAGGCGCATCAAACTTGTACCCAGTTCATTGGATGCAAAGGCCATTTTGAACACACACTCCAAAAGTGACTCTACCTTCCACTCTGAACAACTTGCATCAGATCTGCATCGAAACACTATTGAAATTGCATCTTTTTTAATGCACTGCTTGCAATTACACTGGACACAACCTGGAAAAATTCTGCATTATAGGTAAAAAAAAACTTGAGGATCTGCTTCCAAAATTGCACCTTGCAAACAACCCTTTTTATATTTCTCCAGATCATCATTGCTAGAACCTGTAAGAGCAGGGTTCAACTTAAAGGAGAAGGAAAGGCTAAAATGAAGTAATCTTTATCAGAAAGGTCTATATAAATACACTAGTAATTCCTCAAACTAATGCTGCTCTGAGTTTTCTGTCAAAATAAACACCTTCTATTTTGTAAACATGGGCTTCTGTATCAGACTTCCTGCCTTCAGCTTAAACCTCCAGGGCTAGGGCTTGAGCATGCTCAGTTTGTTCCTCTCCTCCTCCCCTCCCTGATGTAATCTGAGCCCAGAGCTATGAGCGAGCAGGGAGAGATTCAGGCAAAGTGATGTCACAGCAAGCTAAAAATTACAGTTGCTATCCTAAACAAACATACACAGTGTCTAGAGCTCTTTACTCAGGTATGAAAAAGCATTCTAAAGAATAATGGCGTTCTAGCTTGCACTGTTGTGGAAAATCTATTGGCAATAAACTGCATTGGTAGCTTTCCTTCTTCTTTAATAGACCCTTTAGTGGTCTTCTGTCCAGGGTCTAGGTTAATGACCCCTATGGAGTTAAAAACACAGAATGAGCAATATAATAGAGCAAACTGTTCGTTACTATTGGTTATATATTTCAGAATATTATAGCACGCAGTTTCCTGTAAGTGCAAGACACATCTCAGCTCGTGACCACTGATACAAGTGATATTAATTGCGGAGCTTCAGATTCCCACCACTGTTGCTCTACAGAACATGCTACTTTGAGCTCACGGTGGATAATGTTTATACTAATTGGGTTTTTCCTTTGTAGAGTGGTGCAGCTGGCATCCGCTGCATGAGAAAATACTTTCTACCAATCTCATTCTGCAGAGCCTAATCTAAATCTTTAATTTTTAGTGTTACCCCATTTTTCAGCTTACACCATTCGTCAAAGCCACATTCTCTTCAAGATTTATCTCCCTGTCCTTTGTTTATAGCACGCAACGCGTTGGGGACAGGTCTGGATGCGCGGGAGTTAAACATCCATTTTATCAGAGAGAATTGGCTCTCTCCGAAGGGAAAAGAATTTCTATCGACATTCTCTATCAAGCCGTCACTGTTTCCTCTTCCAGTTCCTGTGCAGCTGCATTGAGGCAAAACATTCAATGGTGGGAAGCACTGAGCCAGTGTCATGAATTCTGGCTGGGGGGGGAGAAGAAGTTAAAGTAGGATATAGTCAAACCTATGGTGGGATTGAACAAATGCTTATGAGCTATACTGGAAGTGAGGAGGGCCACCAGCTAGATGATTCAATCGAGGAATGTCATTACAATTCCAACAACGTGCCGGTCATGTGACTTTTCTAATGAATTCACACTTTGCTCACTCTAATCTAAAAAATACAATATTTCGCTGATCAATATTCTCCCTCTTAAACATGTCAGAAGCTTCCGTCCATGCACATGATTATTATATTGTCATTCGCAGATCTATATTTTGCCTGGTTTTCCCTTTCACAGAGAAGTGATTTCAGCATGTAAGCACGTATACCACTTTAAAGCCTACAGCCGCGTAAAAGGAATAGTTCAGTGTAAAAATAAAAACCGGGTAGATAGGCTGTGCAAAATAAAAAAATGTTTCTAATATAGTTAGTTAAAAATGTAATGTATAAAGGCTGGAGTGACCGGATGTCTAACATAATAGCCAGAACACTGCTTCCCGCTTTTCAGCTCTCTTGGTTTTAACACTGACTCGTTACCCTGGTTACCAGGCAGTAACCAATCAGAGACTTGAGGGGGGGCACATGGGTCATATCTGTTGCTTTTGAATCTAAGCTGAAGGATCAATTGGAAACTCACTGAACAGACATGTGCCATGTGGCCCCCCTTAAAGTCACTGACTAACTCAGAGTTAGAGAGCTGAAAAGCAGGAAGTAGTGTTCTGGCTATTATGTTACACGTCCAGTCACTCCAGCCTTTATAGATGACATTTTTGGCTAACTCACTATATTAGAAACATTTTACTGAACTGTTCTTTTAAATATATTTCTACAGCACAGGAGGCCATTTGTGCATTATATTTTGTTTATAAACTGGTTTAAATGTGGGTGTTCAGAACCAATAAAATACAGATGGCTATTCACTACTGTTCAGACACTAATAATCTTGGACCATAACAGTGAAGGGAGAGTTGATCACAAAAAGCAAGAAAACACTGGCACAGCATGGGTTACTTCTAGCAAGGAAACCCATTGCTCATTTATTGCGGATGCAACGTTTCGGGGCGCAACCCCTTTGTCAAGATGCTTGACAAAGGGGTTACGCACCAAAACGTTGCATCCGCAATAAATGAGCAAGGGGTTTCCCTGCTAGAAGTAACCCATTCTGTTTTCTTGCTTTTCACATGGATTTTGAGGTTGCCAAACGCCCCCTTCACTGAGCACCTGGGACTCATACTGATTAGGAAGGCCAGGGTGTGCGAGGGTAATTTCTTTTTCTAATCTCTAAGAGTTGATCACAAACTCAGGATGATCAGTGGATTGATCACTGGTTGGGCAGGTTTGGGTTGAAATGTGGCCAATCAATGTGGGATAGGGTTGGGTACGGGTCAGACTGGGGAAGTACACTACTACACTGCTCCAAAGAGGCACATACACAAGTAGGGTCCAGAGCAAGAAGACTCTGGTGTGGGTTGAGCACGGGTCCTAAAATGGTAACATTTTGAGGGTTAGGGCAGGGTGTAGGTTGAGTTTTTCCTGACCCGCCTGTCACTAGACCCTAAGTATGAACAGCTCCCAATTATGATTAAGCCACCAGGCTTCAAATGGAGCGAAAAATTGGAGTTAGCTACTAAACTGTACATAGAACAGAAAGCCCATTGCTATACATATATAAACACAGATAGTCAGGTTCCAAATCAATAGAGGCAGATGCGTTGATGGCTGGGACAGAGTATGCGGCGTTAGTAATGGTGATCCTGATTCTGCAGCACAAGCATTTAATCACTGACACGCCATCAGGTAAGAGAGAAATGATAGGGGGGATTTGGTTGGGGGATACAATAAAGACCTGTAAAATGCTAAGCACATGAAGGGTTCTCAGCTGAGATTCAGTCTGCAGTAACTTCCCCATAACACTTTCTAGATCTGATAAACTGAAAATCACGCCTTATGTCCCCGTTAATATCATGTTGGTACAGTCTGCCGAGAGTCCTTCAAGGATCTTTCTCTTACAAAACAAGGCTTTATCAGCTAGTACAGGCCCTCCAGTGATTCCATGCAGATGCTTCGGCAATGGCCTATTAACTCTAAAATATAACCAACTCTAAAATATAACCAGACACAGGGTATCTGAGGACGCTTTTGCATGTAAAACATTTCAAGGCAAGTTAACCAGAAGTCAAAACATTTATTCATAAATATTTAAATGAATATGTTTTTTTTTTTTTTTGAAGTTTGAATCTTTTGAAGACGTTCGGAGGAGTGAAAGATTTGAAGGCCGCTTTTTGTGTGAAGCTTCTCCCCAAGGACAGTTTTTGTTCAGGAAGACATGAAACACTTTGTCTTTCAGCAAATTTCTGTACAAAAAAATATAACAAGATAAACTAAATATGGCTTCATCTTGCCATAATGCTGGGTTTTCAGCTGAATAGAAAGACATGAATATTTGGGGCTTCACGCAGTGATCTGGATTCCAGTAGACCAAGTCTGCTTTCGTATTTGTAGGTATGTTTTTTTTGGTACCTTCTCTCTCAGTTTTTATCTACAACTTAAAGGAAAACTATACCCCCCAAACAATGTAGGTCTCTATAAAAAGTTATTGCATAAAACAGCTCATATGTAAAACCCTGCTTCATGTAAATAAACCATTTTCATAATAATATACTTTTCTAATAGTAAGTGCCAGTGGGTAATCATAAATAGAAAATTGTCATTTTAAAAAAAAGGGCCGCCCCCTGGGATTGTATGATTCACTGTACACACAAACATACCAAACAAACTATACATGTTAGATCACATGAGCCAATTAACAGACAGAGTTGTGTCTTTTGCTTCCACACTTCTTCCTGTTACAGTTAGAGCTGCAGTATCTCTGGTCAGGTGATCTTTGAGGCAGCACACAGACCATTACGAAATGGGGGTTCAAGGCTTTAAAGGAAAACTATACCCCCAAAATTAATGCAACAGATAGTTTATATCATATTAAGTGGCATATTAAAGAATCTTATCAAACTGGAATATATATTTAAGTAAATATTGCCCTTTTACATCTCTTGCCCATCCCCCCACCCCCATAGGGGTGGGGGGATGGGCATGTCAGCACCATCATGGGGTGGAACTATTACATGGCAGTCGGCAATTGGCATGAATCTCAGCTTGTCCAGTTTTCCTAATTTACAAAACCGGGCAGGCAGGCAGGTTTTGAACCGGCAGCCCTTTCAAAAACCTGGTTGTCCGGGTCAAAACCGGACAGGTGGCAACCCTAGGGCTTGTTTATTTATTAATGGTGCTGGGTGGAATATACTGTCGGCCAAGAACAGCATCATAACTCGGATTAAGATTGCAACCAACACCTCATTCCCCACATGCAATCCAATTTCTACCCTGAGGACCAACGGCTAAATCAACCTGGGGGCCTGTTCAGTGTCTTAAGAGTTAAGGTGCCCATTAACAGGCTGATTACTAATTGAGGTGCAATGTCTAAATCAGCCTGATCTAGCCAGTCAAAAAGAAGTCAGGTAACCAAACAAGCAGTTTTTTAAGCACTTGGTCAACTGTAGGCAACACTAAAGAGAGACCCTGTCTGTCCCTGACCTTGTCTAGTCCGCTGCCTGTCCTGACCTTTGCCCATGTACTGACTATTCTCTCGGATCCAGCTTTGTTCTGCGATATTGGTGTGCACGGTTTGGCCTGTGACCTCCCCTACTCTCTCGTCTCTTGACCATGCTCCCTGTTCTCCGTTCTACTAACAACTTTTGGTTCCCGTGCCTGCCCAGAACTCTCTCCCTGGTCCTCTCACATTAAGACCTGCGGAACCCGAGTAGTGGAGGGTTCCTCCCGAAAAGAAAGGTGGTTGTTATAGGCAGAAAGGTGAGCAGAGAGCAGTACCTTGGCACAGGTTTCAGGAGACCTAGAGGATTTCATACCAAGGCTTTCTTGAGCTGCCTTCTCCTTTTATTTCCCCTGAGAAAGTTAAAATCACCCCCTTGAATATTACGGATAGATTTTTAATAACAGCAAAGGATTGTGCATTTTTCTTTGTCTGCCATTGGGTCTTAAAGGTTTGTTCTGTTGCCACCAGAAGGACAGCCGTCAGACTCTGCAACGCATTTTGCGCCCATATCAGCAGATGGGTAAGACTGGCAGTGTGGGTACCTGCACAGCAGATATAACCATTATGCTAATGGAACCATTCTGTAGCTAATGTGCTCTCTAAGAAAAACTCCTAATCTCGCAATTGCTTTAAGAACCCTCAATTCATTATAAACCAACCTTTATTTTACTGAAAGGACGGGAGAAAATCTGTGCCTTGTGTATAGCCATTGATTAGAGCTGCGCAACCCAATTACTAATCAAATCCCACATTGTTTGCATCAAAAAAAAATCCTACCAAGTTCTATAAACGAAAAAAAAAAAAAGCCTACGTGCTGTGCCTTGTCGATAGATGGATCAGTGACTCTTTTTAGTCCCTCACGTTTACTTTGATGACAGTGTCTACTGTAGGCATGATATTCAGCCTTTACTATTGATACAACAAGCAGATATTTACTAAACTGAGCCCTCCCATGCTCCATATCAAAGCTGGTAGCGGGTGTATTAGAGAAACTGCGGCTAACTCTAACCAAGGATCATGAAACTTTAGGTAATATGGTAATTTTATGAGTCGAAAAATGTTTATTGGGCAATGAAGAAGCACTGAGTTTTCTTTAAGGGATTCTGTCATGATTTTTATGGTGTAGCTTTTATTTCTAAATTACACAGTTTACACTGCAAATAATTCACTCTACAATATAAAATTTCATTCCTGAACCAGCAAGTGTATTTTTTTTAGTTGTAATATTGGTGTGTAGGCGCCATCTCAGGTCATTTTGCCTGGTCATGTGCTTTCAGAAAGAACCAGCACTTTAGGATGGAACTGCTTTCTGGCAGGCTGTTGTTTCTCCTACTCAATGTAACTGAAGGTGTCACAGTGGGACCTGGATTTTTCTATTGAGTGCTGTTCTTAAATCTACCAGGGTAGCTTTTATCTGGTTACCTTCCCATTGTTCTGTTGTTAGGCTGCTGGGAGGGAAATGGAGGAGAGTGATAACTCCAACTTGCAGTACAGCAGTAAAAAAAAAAAACAGTTTTTTTGAGAAACGGATTTCAGTGCAAAATTCTGCTAAAGCAGCACTATTAATTGATGTGTTTTGAAAAAAAACCCTTTTTTTCCATGACAGTATCCCTTTAATTTGGTAACAACGTGGCTTAATTTTACTGCAGTTTCTAAGCCCTGTATATAGGATTCAGTTAGAAACCAGACAGTCCTGCCACCATTGTAGACAATCCCATCTCCCGGAGCGCAAACACAAGATAGTAGAGCTAAATATTGGGTTTACTAACTGGCACTGACTTTAATCACATACGGTCCTTTGCTGGATCGAAGTTGTCCTCCTATTGTTGTTAAACAAGAAATATTATCTGTCGCCTCTAATCCATGTTATCAGCCTTCTGCTCAGTTGAACCACTACCGCAAAGGGAACAGGCATATCACATCAGAGGTAGCAGAAGACCTGGCAGCTACTGGTGGGACCAGAACCATACAAGGTCTATGGATGTTGCTGACAAATGTACACTTTGTTATTCCTGGTGCACTGTGAGCAGTGGATCAGTGACTCTATTTAGTGCCTTGCATTTCCTTTGATGACAGTGTCTACTGTAGACATGATATTCAGCCTTTACTCTACAGATCCTTAGAAGCCAGCTTTTTTTTATCTATGCCTTATATTGATACAACAAGCAGATATTTACTAAACTGAGACCTCCCATGCTCCATATGAAAGCTGGTAGCGGGTGTATTAGTGAAACTGTGGCTGACTCTAACCAAGGCTCGTGAAGCAACAAGCTTTAGGTAATACGGTCATTTTATGAGTCAAAACTCCTAATTTGGTAACAAAGTGGGTTAATTTTACTGCAGTTTCTAAGCCCTGTATATAGGATTCAGTTAGAAACCAGACAATCCTGCCACCATTGTTGGGAATCCTGTCTCCTAGAGCTCAAACACAAGATTGTAGAGCTAAATATTGGGTTTACTAACTGGCACTGACTTTAATCACATACGGTCCTTTGCTAGAACTAGCAAGAAATCTTTTTTTTTTAAAAAAAAATATGTTTATTTGAAACATTTTTCACAATCATAACTATTATAAAGGTTCATAGACATATAGTGGAATAAGTTGACAGATGTGATCCTCATTTGGTTTTACCAAACTTGACTAAACATTGTTTAGTAGTCTTGAGACGTGGTGTTTTTATCTCCATTAGTCAACAATTAACAGTTCCATATGTTAAACAAGAAATTGTATCTGTTGCCTCTAATCCATGTTATCAGCCTTCTACTCAGTTGAACCACTACCAGAAAGGGAACAGGCATATCACATGAGAGGTAGCAGAAGACCTGACAACTACTGGTGGGACCAGAACCACACAAGGTCTACAGATATTGCTGACAAATGTACACTTTCTTATTCCTGGTGCACTTTGACCCCATAAACTACCATTGGGCCCAGTCTTATGAGGCCAATAAAAGTGCAACTGTATACCAACATTTTAAAGAAAAAGAGTTGACCTGTTGCGAGCAACCGCACAGTGAAGGTTCTGCTCCAACTGTACCATTGCAAATGTGTATTCAGTAACTAGTTCTATTGCCTAGGTATCACTGGACAAAACATCTGGTTGAGTCCTAACCAAAAAGCAACAATGTACTTTGTTGACCAAACTGGCTTACAAATACTTGGGGTTGGCGTTCTGTTGTATTCATGCCCTTGGACAGCCTAAGCAACCAAAATGTGAAAAATATACAAATTTCACTACAACTAGGGTTACACCTATATCTCATATTCGGAGCAAGACATAGAAAAGACGGAAAACAGTCATCAATATATCCAATAACAGTTACTATACAGGCTGTAATTGTTATTGATGTACAATTCCCAACATCTTGTGATTATGCCCTGGTACCCCTCCTCCACTTAAGAAATCCATGCCCAAGTACCAAACGTTCTCTACATTTTTGATAAATAAACTTTAGTAATGGAAATACTGCCAGTCAACATTACAGCTCACGGCAAATATGAATAAAACAGTCTGACAGCCGAATTGCAGTTCGTAGGGCATGCATTACCTTAGTTCGTGAAAATGCCCTGGCTCCCTGCTAATCAAACAGTATCTATCCACCGCCCGTGACTGCAGCGCATCAACGTCTGTCTCCGGCAACAATTGGTTTATGGCAGTGCTCGCTGCTGGTAGATGCTTTATGGCACATAAAAACACATATTACTGTGACTTCTGCTTTCTTACATTAGAAAAAAAAGCCCAGTTTAACCCTTCAATGGTCAGTAGTAAGCAGAGGAGACAAACCAAAATTGAATGTCTTTCTCTAAAGAGGTAAAGCCAAATTGGGGTTGGGAGCAGTACATTAAATAAACACCATAACCTGGATATATAGATGCAAATACTTTGCATTGAGCTGGTGTATACTTCCTTTTGAACACCAGCTCTCTGCCAAAAGCAAACAACGCCCCATAACTCTCAAAACTCTCCCCTTCGAAGAAGTCTCTGCAGGCAAGCGTCCAATGAAAGTCACATCTGAACCCCCCAAAGGTCTGTCTGTGCATCTGCATGAAGAGTACATTTCTTTCTGCACATAAGGAGCCAGTATATAAGGAATGCCTTTAGCAAATGCTGACTGTGGTTACACACAGAACCAGAGTTTTCTTGTTCAGATGTTTGTTTCCCCTTTTGGTTGCTTATTTCCTTCTTTCTCTCAGAGCATGTTTCTCAGACAGTATTCTCAGGGGGCCCATATTAAAGCAGGGAATCAGCTTTACAACCCAAACATTGCTTCATAGCTAATTAAGTGAGCTTTGTTCTAATTATTATTTTCTGTTTTAGCAAAAAATTACACATGAATAAAACGGGGGCGTGAAAATACAGGCTAAACAGCTTGGGGACCCAATTTGGGGTGTCAAATCCATCTCTTAAAAGAGAACTAAACTCTAAAAATGAATATTTTATATATTGACCTTATTGACCTTAGAGTTTCAGCTTGTCCATAGCAGCAATGATCCAGGACTTCAAACTTGTCACAGGGGGTCACCATCTTGGAAAGTGTCAGCGACACTCACATGCTCAGTGGGCTCTGAGCAGCTGTTGAGAAGCTAGGCTTAGGGGTCGGCGCAAATTATCAAGCAGAAAATGAGGTTGGTCTGTAATATAAGCTGATGCTACAGGGCTGATTATTAAATTCTGATGCTAATTGCAATGGTTTCTGTGCTGCCATGTAGTAATTATCGGTATTAATTACTAATCAGTATTATATTGTGACATGTCTATTCTATGTGTACTGTATATTGTGAGTGGGTCCCTAAGCTCAGTAAGTGACAGCAGCACAGAGCATGTGCAGTGAATCAGCAGAAAAGAAGATGGGGAGCTACTGGGGCATCTTTGGAGACACAGATCTTTACTGCTAAAGGGCTGTTTATTAAGTTTCAATGCTAATTGTGCTGGTTTCTCAGTTGCCATGTAGTAATTATCTGTATTAAGTACTAATTAGCCTGATATTGTGACATTTATAGTCTTTGTGTACTGTATATTGTGAGTGGGTCCCTAAATTCAGAGCAGCACAGAGCATGTGCAGTGAATCAGCAGAAAGGAAGATGAGGAGCTACTGGGGCACCTTTGGATACACAGATCTTTACTGCTAAAGGGCTGTGGTTGCCTTGGGCTGGTTCAGAAGCCCAAAACGTAATGCTCAACATTTCTAGCTACTTCTTTAGTTAAGCTTTAGTTCTCCTTTAAAGGAACACTTCACGCAGAATATATTCTATACAGAATATATATACGGGTATGGGATCTGTTATCCAGAATGCTCGGGACCTTGGGTCTTCCGGATAATGAATCTTTCCGTAATTTGGGTCTTCATACAAAATAAACCCAATAGGCTGGTTTTGCCTCCACTAAAGATTAATTATATCTTAGTTGGGATCAAATACAAAGTACTGTTTTATTATTACAAAGAAAAAGCAAACCATTCTTATTTACATTTATATCATTTGGATAAATGGAGTCTATGGGAGACAGCCTTTCAGTAATTTTGAACTTTCTGGATAATAGGTTTCCGGATAACTGATCCCATACCTGTATTGTATATTCTTCCTGCAGGAATGATCTACAAATATGTGACAGTTTGTATAATTGAGCAGATGTCCCTAGCACATGCCACTCAGCAGGGAGCTGTAGTTCACTCTCGAACACCTGCATTTAATACAGGGATTTATTCCTGTGAGACACAGTTTCAGGGTTTGTGCACATCTGTGCTTTATATGCATTAGTGCTCTATCCAACTGCTCACTTATGAAAACGGCACACAAGTGGTCGGGGCACAAACCTCCCTTAACCACAGACTTGCCTTGAAACTGCAAAGTTATTATATTTTACGAGCAGGTTTGCTGTGGCACACACACTCCTATTCACCTAACTACCCAGACACAGACCTATAAGAAAGCCTGGGAGCTGTGCTTAGTACAAAGGAATGCTTATAGATACACGGTTTTATTGTTTCTTACTGTACAGGCTATATGAACCCCTGGGAGGCTGTTCCTGCAGAACTGTGCTTATGACAAGAGAATAACTACTACTGTTTCTCACTTTTATATATAAAAAAAAGTCTTGGAGGCTGTTCTGCAGAACTGTGCTTATGACAAGAGAATACCTACTCCTGTATTTCACTTTAAAAAAAAAAAAAAAAAGGCTGGGAGGCTGTTCCTGCAGAACTGTGCTTATGATAAGAGAATACCTACTACTGTATCTCACTTTTATATAAAAAAAAAAGTCTGGGAGGCTGTTGCTGCAGAACTGTGCTTATGATAAGAGAATACCTACTACTGTATCTCACTTTTATATATATAAAAAAAGTCTTGGAGGCTGTTCTGCAGAACTGTGCTTATGACAAGAGAATACCTACTCCTGTATTTCACTTTAAAAAAAAAAAAAAGGCTGGGAGGCTGTTCCTGCAGAACTGTGCTTATGATAAGAGAATACCTACTACTGTATCTCACTTTTATATAAAAAAAAAAGTCTGGGAGGCTGTTCCTGCAGAACTGTGCTTATGATAAGAGAATACCTACTACTGTATCTCACTTTTATATAAAAAAAAAAGTCTGGGAGGCTGTTCCTGCAGAACTGTGCTTATGATAAGAGAATACCTACTACTGTATCTCACTTTTATATAAAAAAAAAAGTCTGGGAGGCTGTTCCTGCAGAACTGTGCTTATGATAAGAGAATACCTACTACTGTATCTCACTTTTATATATATATATAAAAAAAAAAGGGATGGGAGGCTGTTCAAGCAGAAATGTGTTTATGACAAGAGACTACCTACTACTGTATTTTACTTTTATAAAAAAAAAAAAGTATGGGAAAATGTTCCAGCAGAACTGTGCTTATGACAAGAGAATACCTACTACTGTTTCTCACTTTTATATAAAAAAAAGTCTGGGAGGCTGTTCCAGCAGAACTGTGCTTATGATAAGAGAATAACTACTATTGTATCTCACTTATATATATAAAAAAAGGGATGGGAGGCTGTTCCTGCAGAACTGTGCTTATGACATGAGAATACCTACCACTGTATCTCACTTTTATATATAAAAAAAGGGGATGGGAGGCTGTTCCTGCAGAACTGTGCTTATGACAAGAGAATAACTACTACAGTATCTCACTTTTATGTAAAAAAAAGTCTGGGAGGCTGTTCCTGCAGAACTGTGCTTATGACAAGAGAATACCTACTACTGTATCTCACTTTTATATATAAAAAAAGGGGATGGGAGGCTGTTCATGAAGAACTGTGCTTATTACAAGAGAATAACTACTACTGTATCTCACTTTTATATTTAAAAAAAAAAAGTCTGGGAGGCTGTTCCTGCAGAACTGTGCTGATGACAAGAGAATAACTACTACTGTATCTCACTTTTATATTTAAAAAAAAGTCTGGGAGGCTGTTCCTGCAGAACTGTGCTGATGACAAGAGAATACCTACTACTTTATCCACTTTTATTTAAAAAAAAGTATTGGAAAATGTTCCTGGCTGGTTTTGCTTCCAATAAGGATTAATTATATCTTAGTGTGTATCAAGTACAAGCTACTGTTTTATTATTACAGAGAAAAAGGAAATTGTTTTTAAAAATTTGGATTATTTAATTATAATGGAGTCTATGGGAGACGGCCCTTCCATAATTCAGCGTTTTTTGGATAACGGGTATGGGATAACAAGAAATTACAGAAATGACGGTGGAGGCAAATAGGGAAGGTTCCACCTCCAAGAGAGACCCCAGGCTGAGGCCACTTATTTGTGCAATTTAATGGCATTCACAATAATAAATATTTCAGCAGCCACACGCTGAGTGCAAAGTCAAGTTAATTACTGGAGAGCCAGGGGTCTCGTTGATTTCACTCGTTAAACACAAAGAAAAAGGGACAGAGAACGGGAATAAAAATGTCCTTTATAGTTCATTTTCTCGACTGTAAATCAAACGGAGGCAGTCATGTGACATAAACGAGGCTCGTTAGGGATCTATGTTAATTATCAGAAGTGTGGAATCTCAGGGCATTTAATTGCTGGTGGCACCCAGTACATGATATACAGTTCTCTGATGTGTGAGATTAAGGACAGCGGCACTGTCATTCTAAGGTAAGGGGAAAGGATGCTAAAGGGGAAGTTACTCTGTGAATAGGGGAAAGGATGTTAAAGGGGAAGTTACTCGGTGAATGTCATTTTAGAATCAATCTAAGAAGCTTGTCACTTTTGGAATGATTTTTCTCGAGTATAAGCCTAGGGTGAGAAATGCAGCAGCTTCTGGTAAGTTTCAATCAGAAAATTGAGGGTTTCTGCTGCCATTGGAGGTGCCAGCGTCTCGTTTTTGGATGCCGGCGACCATTCTTGGACGCCGGCGACTATTCTTGAAAACTATTCTTGGACACCGTTTTTGCGCTTGACCGGAGTATATACCGAGGTAGAGTTTTTCAGCATATTTTGGGGGCTGAAAAACTCGGCTTATACTCGAGTATATACGGTAACTCAAAAACCACAAATAATAAAAAATTAAAACCAATAGCAAATCGTCTGAAAATATCGCTCTCTACATCATACTCAACATTCATTTAAAGGTGACCAACCCCTTTAAAGGCTGGGCTGAAAAGGGACAAATGATTACAAAAGTCAAAAGCTTCTTTGATTTATTCTAAAATGACATACACCGATTAACTTCTCCTTTAGCTCTTATTTATATACCTGACATGACTGGAGGGGGCAGGGCAGGTGTGAATATATAAATGACGGAGGAATATGAAGGAACTGATATTGCATGCTGGGTGGGCTAGGGACCCCACCGTCCACTGGAAAATTGCTGCTCCTATACGACCCTGCCTGACCCACAGCTTTCAGGTCGGCCCACACAACACTAGTACCCACTCCTAAAAATAGTAAAAATACTACTGCTTGTAACAAAGAAGCCTGTGACCCAAATAAAAGCACATAAGAGCCAGTAATATCCTGTATATGATACCCTTATAAATGGTGCTTGGTGATGTCATCTCTTATAATTGGTGCTGAGTGATTAATCATTTCTGACTCACTGAAACGTGTGTATTATAATAAATAATGCACCCCCCTGTTGTAAAATATGAGGAAAAAATATTTTTACTGAAGAATTCAGGGTTTCAATTCAAGCGATTCAAGTTTTTTTCCGCCATTTTTTTTCACCCCAAATTTACTGATTTAAGGTTTTTATATTTGAGGTTTTTTTATCATAAATCAGACACAATTCGAGTTGTGAGTTTTTTCGAGGTACAGAAAACCTTTCACACCTCTGAAACTCGACCTTTAATAAATAACTCCCTAAGGGCTCTTATACACGGGCGGTTTTTCCTGCGCTGAGCGGAAGAAAGCGCGATGCAGGGGAGCGCAGGAGTAGACGCACTCAATTACTGTAAAGGGGCTGTACTCAAACAGACGCAAGTAAGCGCCAAACGCAGCTGGGATGCAGCATGTTGGATTCCACCTGCGTTCGGCACATACATGCTATCGTAATTTGGACCCTAACGACCAGATAGCTGACAGCAAACTGGAAAGCTGCTGAATAAAAAGCTAAATAACTCAAAAATGGAAAATTGCCTCAGAATATCACTCTCTACATCTACATACTAAAATGTAACTTAAAGGTGAACAACCCCAGGAGTGCCCATACTTTACTAATACGAGGTCTACTTTTAGTGAAGTTGTCCCTTTATGATCTACATCCGTAAAAGCATTGTTAGCATTCTGTTCCATGGAAAATGTTACTTAAATATTGATTTAAGAGAAAATGTATATTGCTATATTTAACAACTATTTCTTAAATAACCATAACATAATAAATATCTCTATGATAAACATGAAACAGGAGGATGATTTAGACAAGCTGTTTGTTGGCAGCGTTTTGAGATCTACTGATCACCAGCTAAAGGTCTACTTGTAGATCCCGATCTACCTTTTGGGCACCCTTGTTGTTTACTATACAGTCACAAGTAAGAACATGACTCTGATACAAATGTAACCTTTGCATTTCCATGGTTTAAATGTAACCATCACTATGAGCAGAACCCAGTCACCCGGATCACTTTGCTTTGCATGCACTAGAATAAGCCCCAGCCCCCTGCCCAATCACATTCAGCATTTCCCTTCTATAAAACGTTTAAAAAAAATCGAATTTTAATGAACAAGCTTTGCCTGCTCGTGAGTGCGTAGGAAGTAATATCTCACACAAATTACTAATGAATAATTCAATTTCGAGGACCCCACAGCGGAAGCCCTGTATCCACTGGATTATTAATTAGCCATATGAGAAATAAAAAGCCATTAGGCTGTTGTATAATAATAATAATAATAAACAATAGAAATGCAGTCAGTTCCCCCTGCATAACAAATGTAGCTCCTCATTCCACAGCCATATAATCATTCGTTAGGGAGAAACAGGAATAAATAAGAGCCCCTTGTAATTAACGGAGGACGACATTCATTGCCGGCTCATCTGGGGGATTTTATGACCCTGCAGTGGCGTCAAAAATGGATGGTTAATCCCTCCTACACGCGCAGGATAGACTGCTGAAAGGAATAGTTCAGCTACTCCTGACAATAAACTCTGTGTGTACAAGTGACAGCACCCACTGGGAGACACGCAGACCGAGGTCAGATCAGTATGTCAGTCAGTATGAACCTTTACCCTATAATGGAACATAAAATTAGCACCCTGATCTTGCTCTGGGTTCAATAATAAAAGGGGGTGCAGGGGTGGCCCCCCACCAAACCAGATGTTACATTAGCAAGGTTTACGCATGTTCAACTAGTAGAGGGTAGTATATAGATCTATTTGCTGCACTCAATAGGCCAGTTTGTGACAAGCTACTCTACGGCAAGTGAAGGCTGTGCGCATACAGAGCAGACGTATGAAACAAAATGCCCTAACTCAACATTACCAGGATGCCCTTACTCTATAGCTGAAGGTCCACATATGCTTAATTAAATACATAACACAACTCTGATTATAATTAACTGTGCACCCTACCACAACCAAAAGCAACCTTGTTCCCAAACTTATTGTCAGTACTTGCTTGTCAATAGATAGATAGATAGATAGATAGATAGATAGATAGATAGATAGAAAGATAGATGATAGATAGATAGATAGATAGATAGATAGATAGATAGATAGATAGATATAGATAGACGAGAGAGAGAGAGGGAGAGAGAGAGAGAGACAGAGAGAGACAGAGAGAGACAGAGAGAGACAGAGAGATAGATAGATAGATAGATAGATAGATAGATAGATAGATAGATAGATAGATAGATAGATAGATAGATATGTGCAGTGATTAATGGGTTATTGACGGGCAGAGGTCTAGCAGAATAATCTAAGTGCCCATAACTGAACAGGGGCCACATGGCAGAAGTTGAGGGCTACACTATCAAATCTACTGTCTCTAATATAAAGTCTGGGATAGTCGTGACATTGGGTCCCCACTTGCTCTTTGTGTTAAAAGGCCCGAGCAAAATATGACATTACTGTATATTGGGTGTATTAATTCACAAAGCTGCTCTACCTTTTTCCAGGTACAACAGCCCAGACGCAGGGAGTTATGCCCCATTGATCTACATCCTGGATACACACACACAGAGGTCATGTGAGCAGCCAGCCAGGGAACTAACAATGTGTTCTAGTTTAACAACATTTGTACGGGCCACTGGTTGCTCATGTCTACACTGTGGATTTACTTTAAACACCGACACAAAACAGCTGTCACATCACACAGACAGTATATTTATATATAATACACAAAAGACATGAATATCTTGTAAATTATATCCTTATAAACGGTGAGTTCTGATGTCATCAGTTATAAACGGTGAGTAGTGATGTCATTTCTGTCACATGACTCACTGAAACTTGTGTATTATAATAAATAAAGTACCCCCAGCTGCAAAATATGAGGATATTAGAAGTTACCTCGGAGTTCCATGACCTGTATAAAAACACTCAGCCTTCGGCCTTGTGTTTTTATATGGTCATGAAACTCCTCGGTAACTTATAATATCCTTATATTTTACAAGAGGGGGTACTTTATCCACTATATATATAGTGTATAAACTACCGCCTCTAGTAAAATATAAGGATACCATATGAATTAACAAACGTTTCAGAAATGACATAACAAAGCTCAGATTATAACCGATGACATCACTAAGCAACGTTTATAAGTAGGGATGCACCAAATACAGTATTCTGCCTTTTTTAGCAGGATTCGGATTCGGACGAATTCTTCTGGCCGGCCGAACCGAAGCGGAATCCTAATTTGCATATGCAAATTAGGGGTGGGAGGGAAATTGCGTAACTTTTTGTCACAAAACAAGGAAGTAAAAAATGTTTTCCCCTTCCCACCCCTAATTTGCATATGCAAATTAGGATTCGGTTCGGCATTCGGCCGAATCTTTCGCGTAGGATTCAGGGTTTCAGCCAAATACATAATAGTGGATTCGATGCATCCCTATTTATAAGGATGTAATTTACAGGATATTCATGGCTCTTGAGTATTATATAGGGAATAAAGTAGGGATGCACCGAATCCACTATTTTGAATACGGCCGATCCCCCAAATCTTTCACAAAAGATTCGGCCGAATACCGAATTTGCATATGCAGGGGAAAACATGTTTTACTTCCTTTTTTTGTGAAACATTCGGCCGAATACCGAACCGAATCCGAATTTGCATATGCAGGGGAAAACATTTTTTGCTTCCTTGTTTTGTGACAAAAAGTCACACAATTTCCCTCCTGCCCCTAATTTGCATATGCAAATTAGGATTCGGATTTTGTTCGGCCAGAAGGATTCGGTGCATCCCTAGAATAAAGTACCCCCTATTGTAAATTATAAGGATATTATAAGTCACCAAGGAGTTTCATGACCATATAAAATCACGAGACCGAAGGCCAAGTGTTTTTATACAGGTCATGGAACTCCGAGGTAACTTCTAATATCCTCATATTTTGCAACTGGGGGTACTTTATTTATTATAATACACATATTTCAGTGAGTCATGTGACAGAAATGACATCACTACTCACTGTTTATAACTGATGACATCACTAGTCACCGTTTATAAGGATAGAATTTACAAGATATTCATGGCTCTTGTGTATTATATAGTGAATAAAGTACCCCCTCTTGTAAATTATAAGGATATAATAAGTTACCGAGGAGCTTCATGACCATATAAAAGCACAAGGTGTTTTAATACCTTAATACCCGAGGTAACTTCTAATATCCTCATATTTTACAACTGGGGGTACTTTATTTATTATAATACACAAGTTTCAGTGAGTCATGTGACAGAAATGACATAAGAAATCATCGTTTATAACTGATGACATCAGAACTCACCGTTTATAAGGATATTCATGGCTCTTGTGTATTATATATATATATATAGACAGACACTTCATATGATGTGAGAGCAAACCCGTGCCCCCCCCCTACACCTCTGCATTAACCTCACTCACTGCTTTAGTTGTTGGCCCTTGAGCTGCTGTAGAAGATGAGTAAGAGCCCCAGTTCTACTCACAGCCACTGTCTAGTCACATCCCCTGAGCTGCACATAAATAAATATATATATATAAATACACATACAGGTGCTGCACAGAAGTGGCCGACTGAGTGCAGCAGTTCCACACTTGGGTGAAGGAAGGTCCCACTGCATTAGGCTCTGGGGGAGAGCAGTGAGTGCTGCGGGTACATGAGGTGTTAATAACTTACCTTGCTATCACTGTGGCGCTACTCGAGCGCATCCCCTTCAGCCAGCGCTGCGCCCGTCCTGTCCTGCCCCGGCAGTGCTGCTCATTTCCTCCTCACTCTCCCATACAGACCCCACAAATCACAGGCTCCCTGTACCCCGGCCGCTATTTCCCATCCAGCGCAATGTGTGCGCGCTCCACGGTCGCCTCAGCGCAGGATTCTGCTCAGCGATGTGTCACACACAGGAGCCGGGGGTGTGTATGGAACTGCGGCTCCGTCATCTTCTCGGTCTCTCCCAGCACTCTGTAGTAAAGGCCACGCCCCTGGCTTCCGATTGGCGCACGGATACTACAGCGCCGTTTGAGATGCAGCATGAACCGTGAACTGTCAGCAAGCCCCGCCCACCTGTCTAACCCCGCCGCTGCCTGCCTTTTAGTAGAGACTTTGCTCTCTCTCCCCCAGCAGCAGCAACAGCGGCTCTTCTACTGGAACTGACCAGGAGAATCTCATAGAGATCCGACTCCTGCACCCTGGGATCGATAGTCATAGGCTGACTGTGCACTCTCTCTAAGCGTTATATTATGGATCAATACGCCCCTGCTGCAAGGGTTATTATTATTATTATTATTATTATGGATACCTATTAAAGCACAGGGACATATTCAGGTCTGGACTGAGACTCAAAATAAGCCCTGGCATTTCAGGTACAAAGAGGCCCAAACAGCCCACTAAATACTGACTTTCTATGGCTCCTTATAGAAGCCCCTCTGGCCAGTGGCGTAACTACCGGGGGTGCGATTGGGCCAGGGCCGGCACCCCCTCAGGGCCCCCCCCCGCAGCTCACGCGTTACTATTCCCGGGCGGTTCCGGGTGTACGGAGGGGGCCGGGGGGCCCGGCAGCGCCCCGTGCCAGGGCCCGCCCCCCTCTAGTTACGTCACTGCCTCTGGCATTTGCCAGAACCCACCACAGATTGCCAGTACAGGCCTGAACATAGGTTGCTCTGCACAGGGCCGCCATTAGAAATCACTGGGCCCCGTACAACAAAATGTTTGGGGCCCCTGGGCCCTGCCGACCTCATGCCCCACCCCAGATCCCGCCCACGCCACACCACAGTTAAAACAACACACAGACATCAGCGCTAAAAAAGGTAACACACACACAAGTTATAAAAAGCTATTGATGGTCAGGGCCCCCCTACAAGTTAACAAAAAATTGGCACCAGGGCCCCCCCTAAAAGTTTTTTTTTTTTAAAAAAAAACATTGGGCCCCCTTACAAGTAAAAAAAAAAACTGGTGCCCCAGACAATATTTCTAAAAAAAATATTGGCGCCAGGGCCCCCCTTACAAGTTAAAAAAAAATTGGGGCCCCAAAGAATATTTTTAGTTTAAAAAAAAACATTGATGGCAGGAGCCTATAGAATATTAAAATAATAGATTGGTGGCCAGCGGATTAAAAAAAAAACACACACACACATTGGTGTTCAGAGGAATTGAACTCGTGGCTTCAGGATTTCAACTTCGCCTCCTTTTGTGACTTTGGGACTTTTCGCCGCTTCGGGATTTGGGCTGTTCAGCTTTTTCTGCACTTCTGAGGCACAGTTTTGGCGCTGTGTGATGTGGCCCTGCATACACTCTGCACCCCCATCAGAATTCACAGGGCTGACAAAAATTTCTGCCCCCCACAAGTAAAAAACAGTGGTTTCCAGGGCCCCCTACAAGTTAAGAAAAAAAAAACATTGGTGGCCAGGCCCCCCACCAGACAAGTTAAAAAAAATGGTGGCAGGGGCACTGGACATTGGGGGCCCACCAGGTTCCAAACATCTGGCCCTGTAGCATCAGCTTATATTACAGACCAACCTCATTTTCTGCTGGATAATTAGTGACGAGCCCTAAGCTTAGCTTCTCAACAACAGCTGCTTAGAGCCCACTGAGCATGTGAATGTCACAGACACTTTCCAAGATGGTGACCCCCTGTGACAAGTTTGAAGTCCTGGATCATTGCTGCTATTGACAAGCTGAAACTTTAGGCTGGTGCAATAAGTTCGATATATAAAATATGCCATTTTAAGCCATATTCATTTTTAGGGTTTAGTTCTCCTTTAAATCGACATCATAAGCACAAGCATGTCAACAAAGTTTCACTAGGAAGAAAGGAACGTTAGAGAAAATTCACTTAGAAACATTCGCGCTGATGAAGTTTTGCTGGCTTAAGTACTCCAGCGTTCATTTGCGGAGACGAAATTCATTTTAATAATTCCACATCTGCCGATGTTGCACAAAGTATGGTGAAGCCTTCTGAGGCAGAAATTCACCCTTTTTTAGTAAATTTGCCCCATGGTGATCTAAATTACAGATGGACCCCTTATGCAGAAGCCCCCAGGTCCAAAGTATTCCAGATAATAAATCCCATCGCTTTTGTCTCAATATAAGTTGCCTGTGAATCTCGGCTATATAGTAAACCTGCACCTGAGCATTTTTAATTTTACCAATGGATTAATAAAAAAAGGAGAGCGTTAAAGCAAATTCTAAAGAGATAATTTAGGAATGTGAGTGTCTCATAAATTCAAGTAATGTAGTCTGAGGTCTGGCCGGGAGTGGAGTAAATCAATTAGGGTCTCCGCACACAAGCTTTTTTTTTTAGCCACTTTCAGTAGATTTTGGAAGCGCTGAATGTTGGATGAAAATGAAAAACAAAAGGATTCTAGGTGTAAATTTTTCACTAGTGTTTTTTTGTGCCATGGATTTTAAAGTAGTAGCACCTCTTAAGGCAAAGACACGCTGCTATTTTGGAGGTTAGTCGCCCAGCGACAAATTGCTTCTCCTCCGGGCGACTAATCTCCCCAAACTGCCTTCCTGCCGGCTAGAATGTAAATTGCCAGCAGGATGGCTCTCGGATCGCTTCGGGTTTCTTTTTCTTTGGGCAACTAATCTCCACAAACTGCCTTCCCGCCAGCTAGAATGTAAATCACGGGCGGGATGGCACTCGGTTCGCTTCGGCTTTCTTTTTCTTCGGGCGACTTATCTCCCCAAACTGCCTTCCCACCGGCTAGAATGTAAATCACCAACGGGATTGCACTCGGATCGCTTCGGCTTTCTTTTTCTTTGGGCGACTAATCTCCCCAAACTGCCTTCCAGCCGGCTAGAATGTAAATCACGGGCAGGATGGCACTCGGATCGCTTCGGCTTTCTTTTTCTTCTGGCAACTAATCTCCCCAAACTGCCAGCTAGAATGTAAATCGCCGGCAGGATGGCACTCAGATCGCTTCGGCTTTCCGAAGTCGCCCGAAGTTTCCTCGTGAGGCAACTTCGGAAAACTAATCGTTCCAAGTGCCGTCCTGCCGGGGGAAAGGCAGTTCAGAGAGATTAGTTGCCTGAAGAAGAAGCAATTTGGCGATGGGCGACTAATCTCCCGAAATACCAGCGTGTGTCTCTGTCCTAACAGTGTGCGCCAGACTTCATATAACTCTGCATCATGGTTTTTTAGTAGTAAGTGAACTCATCAGTGATTCATTGCCTCCTTTTCCCTGAATTAGAGAAGTGTCATAAAAAGGCACCTTGGTAATATGAATCTGTATCAGTGAAAAGCTTCAAATGGCTCGAACGGATATTGACAGATGTTAAAGAAAATTAGAAGAATATCCCAGGATCCGTAGCCTGACAGAAGGCATTATAAAATACAAAAATAAAGCTAGGGGGCACAATCATAACTTAAAGTGGCATATGTAGCTCACCATCCAGCTGTCTCCCTCCCTGCTGGGATTGTTGTAGGTAGGGTGCTGCTTAATGTAGGTAGGGTGAATGTGGGCCCCTGTTACCTACTGAGAGATATATTTAACCTATAAATATTTTCATAAGGTTAAAGGAATGATTCACCAACTTTTAGTATGTTATAGAATGGCTAACTCTAAGCAAATTTTCAATTGGCCTTCATTTTTTCTTTTGTATAGTTTTTAAATTATTTGCCTTCTTCTCTGTAAGGCTACACATTTATTGTTATTGCTACTTTTTATAACTCATCTTTCTATTCAGTACTTCTCCTTTTCATAGTCCAGTCTCTAATTCAAATCAATGAATGGTTGCTAGGTTCATTTGGACCCTAGCAACCAGATTGCTGAAATGGTAAACTGGAGAGCTGCTAAATAAATAGCTAAATAACTCAAACACCACACATTATAAAAAATGAAAACCAATTGCAAATTGTATCAGAATATCACTCTACATCGTACTAAAAGAAAGCTTTTAAATTGCTGTCTAGCAAAAGCTTTCCTGCTCAACATGTATAGCACTCATGCAGTGTTAGAATCTCTTAATAAGAAATCTGGTTGCTATGGTCCAGATTACCCTAGCAACCATGTACTGATTTGAATAAGAAACTTGATTTTGAATAGGAGAGGCTCTGATTAGAAAGATGAATAATAAAAAGTAGCAATAACAATAAATGTGTATCCTTACAGAACATTTGTTTTTTAGACGGCATCAGTGACCCCCATTTAAGATGGAAAGAATCAGAAGAAAAAAAGGCAATTAATTAAAAAAAACTATAAAAAAATTATGAAAACTGAAAAGTTGCTTTCTATAAAACACACAGCAGACTTACAAGGGTCTTTTTTAGTTTTTTAAAACTGCCATGAACTCGAAATTCGACCAATCAAATTTTTTTTAAAAAAAATCAAATTTTTCAAAGTCCGGTGAATAGGATCGACCAAAAAGTTAAATTCGAATTTGATTCGAGTTATTTCGGAGCCAAAAACTCGAATGTCAGGAAGGCTACAAACAACTCCAAATTGATCCCAGTCTTCCATAGGCTAAAACAGCAATTCGGCAGGTTTTAGGGGGCTAATAGTTGAATTTGAGTTCTTAAAGGGCCAGCATTCGAATTTTTAAAAAAAGACTTGAATCAAATTCTAACAATTCCCTAGTCGAATTTGACAGTTTTGACCGTAGAAAAACTCGAAAATTCAAATTCGTAAATTTAAAATTCAAACTCAAATTTTAACTTCGACCCTTGATAAATCTGCCCAATAACGTTAAATGGAAGGCAAACCACCTCTTTAAACCGTCCCTGTGCCTTTCGGATAATATAGCTGCCTACATTATTTAGTGTATGTGGAGTCGTTGCTTTTGTTTTGACTGTGCTACACGGTCAGTATATTCCCAGAAGCCAAACTTCAGACGTCTGTTTGTGGTACATTGTCTGCCCACTCAGCCCCTGAGGTTTTGCTGCATCTGGGTAATTCAGATCTGCTGTCAACATCCGTCCTCCTCACACACCAGCTATATACATGTACAATTATAGACAATTTGGCAAATTAAGTGTAACACGTGTAAAGGGCCAATGTAGGGTAAACAGGGTCCTGTGCAATACTGTGCAGTGGTTGCCCATCATTCTTCTAAAAGTAAAGTTTTAGTCCATGCATGGCTGATACTATGGGGCAAATTTACTTACCTCCGAAATTGCGCCAGCGACGGCTTCGCTGCCATCGCAACACTTTGCCAGGTGTAGATTTGCCAGGACAACGCTAATACACGAAAATCCGAAGTTGCGCCCAGGGTTCCGATCGCTTGCGAAGTTGCACTAGCCATAATATGATAGGCAGCTCGAAGTTGCACTAGCGATGCCTAATTAGTATACGGCGTGAAGTTAATGTACAATGAACGTATATGTTGCAGTAACTACATTACACTACACAAGGCCAGGGAACCTTAATAAAATAAAATAGAGGTATAATATTGCCCTACACATGTGCCCACTGTATAGTTTATGTTAGGAAATGTAGGGGGGAAGCAGGGAACCCAAAAAAAATTTACAATCTTTTTCAGCCTATCACCCTGTAAAAAGTTCTGCTCCAGCAGAATTCTGCACTGTAATCCATTTCTCAAAAGAGCAAACAGATTTTTTTATATTCAATTTTGAAATCCGACATGGGGCTAGACATATTGTCAATTTCCCAGGTGCCCCAAGTCATGTGACTCTGTGCTCTGATAAACTGCAATCACTCTTTACTGCTGTACTGCAAGTTGGAGTGATATCACCCCTTCCCTTTTCCCCCCCAGCAGCCAAACAAAAGAACAATGGGAAGGTAACCAGATAACAGCTCCCTAACACAAGACAACAACTGCCTGGTAGATCTAAGAACAACACTCAATAGTAAAAACCCATGTCCCACCAAGACACATTCAGTTACATTGAGAAGGAAAAACAGCAGCCTGCCAGAAAGCATTTCTCTCCTAAAGTGCAGGCACAAGTCACATGACTTGGGGCAGCTGGGAAATTGACAAAATGTCTAGCCCCATGTCAGATTTTAAAAATTGAATATAAAAAAATCTGTTTGCTCTTTTGGGAAATGGATTTCAGTGCAGAATTCTGCTGGAGCTGCCCTATTAACTGGTTCATTTCGGAAAAAAATTCCCATGACAGTATCCCTTTAAGATGACCATAGGCAATAAGATAAGCTTGTTGGATGATGTTACCAAATGTTCAAATGACCAATTTGGTGGATCTTATCTGACCCATCAGGAGAGGACAACATGTCTAATGGATAGGATTTCTGAGTTAGTATGATCAATATTCATCCTAGAATTGGTCAGATATTGTTCAGAATGTGTTCCCTATGCAAGGGCTATAAACTGTTGATTTGATCAAGAGCAACCAAGCAGTCAGACAGTGTTGGTGCATATTCGGGCAATTTTAGTCCTGCAAGTTTTAGTACATGTGTTTATACTGTTTAGCATATTGACAATACCCCTATGGTGGCTGTAGAGTTATATTTATACGTTGCTTTAGCAAGCACAGTTGTACACATTTAAATCAGCTCAGCTCCGTTTCCTTGGAACAGTTGGAAATTAGCTCTAGGGATAAAAGAATGATTAGTGTAATGAATAATGCCTAACCCAGCAGCTGTAGTTCAATGTAATCGGTGTCGACTCTGAGACGATAAAGTTAATCAGAGTATGATATAGTGTCTGCCTTATATTTTGGTATATGATGGTATATAGCACATTCAATGCGCTCTCACGCCACTAGAGGGCGCGGTTGTGTACGTGATCTGGGTGATGTATGTTGGGAATGATGTCAGGTTGTTTTGCCTACAGATTACATATGTATTAGTGGCAAGGGTTTTCAGGCTATTGATGATGTTTTTTGTTACCTGTAAGTGAGAATTCTAAAGCGACTGTATTCCCTTTGTAAGTTTCACTACTCCCCCAAGCAGCTTCTACAGTTCAACACACTTGAACCAAAGAAGCCACTTGGGTTTTCAAGTTTCCAGTTGCTTTAGACTTATTAGATACCATATAACAACCTGGCTGAATACAACATTACTAGTTGTCAATGTTTGACTTAAAGAGGAACTATGAAAATGAAAATTTAATATAAGCTTCCTCGTACTGAAATAAGAAACTTTTTTTTTTAAATATAATCAATTAAAAATTCTGCATTGTTTCTGAAATAATCAAGTTTATATTCACTATCCCTCTCTCAGCATCTGTTTCTCTTCATTCTGTCTTCATGCAGCAGTTGGGTGTCAAATGAATGATCCAATATATCTTATGGGGGGCTCCCTTTCCTAGCAGATGTATTAGAGCTCACTCCAATAACTGATTCCAGTACAAGCAAAATCTAACAAAATAACTGCCTTTTGCACAAATTCTGCATGTAGAGAGACTTTCTGGTGATTTTAATAGAGTGAGCTCTAATACATCTTCTAGACAATATGAAATATATTGGATCATTCATCTGACACCCAACTCCCGATTGAAGACAGAATGAAGAGAAACAGATGTTGAGAGAGGAATAGTGAATATTGATTATTTCAGAAACGGTACAGAATTTTTAATTGACTGTATTTAGAAAGTTTCTTATTTCAGTATGCTGAAGCTTATATTAAATTTTCATGTTTGTGATAGTTCCCCTTTAAATGGCGCTTATAAAACAATTCTGAAAAAAACTGCTATTTAAAGCAGAACTAAATCCTAAAAATCTGTATTGCTAGAAATGCTGTATTTGACTTAGTGAACTTATTCTCACAACACAGAGGTTCAACAGCCTTATAATAGTAATGATCTGGGCCTTTCAAGCTATCCACAAGAGCTTGCCATCTTGGATCTTGTTAGGCCATATTTGTGGCACTGCACATGCTCAGTGTGCTGTGGGAGGCTGCTTAGAAGCTAAGCTTCAGGGTCGTCAGATATTCTCAATCAGAAAAGGAGGTTACATCTGTAGTAGAAGCTGATGCTACAGGGCTGATCATTAATTGATGGTAGTGGAACTGGTTTCTGTGCTGCCATGTAGTAATTATCTGTATTAATTACTAATCAGCCTTATATTGTAACATTTATATTCTATGTGTACCAGGGCAGAATCTAGGTCAGATGCCGCCCTAGGCATCGGACCTATACACGCCCCTACGTCGTGTGAGCTGATGTCACGCATTGTACGCAATGATGTCACGTGACACAATCAGCGGAAGTGACATCAGCATGCCGTGCGTGTGACGCCACTTCTGCAGTGTTCTTCGGACACCCTACCCCTCACCCCTCAGCTCAGTCACTGGATTTCCTATGGAAAACAAGGGTGTGGAGGGTTTTGTTTTTTTTTAAAAAAGAAAAAACGAAAAAAATAGGCACCCCCAAAACCGTGCCTCCCTAGGCACAAGCCCTTGGGGGCCTATATATAAATACGGCCTTGATGTGTACTGTATATTGTAAGTCAGTCCCTAAGCTTAGGTAAGTGACAGCAACCCAGAGCATATGCAGTGAATCAGCAGAAAAGAAGATGTGGAGCTACTGGGGCATCTTTAGAGACACAGAACTTCATGCCTAAAGCCCAAAATATAATGTGTAACATTTATAGGCTACTTCTTTGTTAAGGATTAGTTCTCCTTTACAAAATGTAGAGAAATCTGTTGAGGGCCCTTCAGGGGTGCTTCGCCGATGAGGCGAGTTGAGGCTCAGGCGGCTGCCTCAGGCGGCAGCGACCCACTAGGTACCAGGGGCAGCAAAAATGCTGCTCCTGGTACTTTAAGAGCGAATTTCGGGGGGAAGGGGGACAGCAGCAACTGCTGCTGCCTCAGGTGGCGGAGGGGCCAGGATCGCCCCTGGGGCTCTTGTGGGCCCCGCAGACCCAGACCCGCAACCATCGGAGGCTCCACGCTGCCCCCTGATCTCCCCCCTGGCTTAAAGAACAGCACGTTGCTTAGGTGTTACTGTGTTTATTGCTCTGTGATGATGTCACCAGTCACCAATTATAGAAAAAGTATTTGAGTATTTGTTATAGGCTTTGAGTCCTGCTACAGGGGCAATAGAATGGCAGGATAGGATAATTCACTATCACCAACATTCTGCAATAAATCTATGCATTTAAAATATAATGCGTTGCTCATATACTATTATAGGCACGGGTAGTTAACACAGACCAGCGATTTTAATTAATTACAGAACCCACAGGAAACACCTAGAAATAAAACACTTGGTTTGTGGGCTCTGGACTGTAGAGTTTGTCTTCTTTGCCTGCACTGTATAAGTGGCTGAGTGAAGAAAGAACCATTTATAATGGCTCCAGCAGACAGAAGTGAAATTGTTTCTAGCAGATAATAAACTGCCCCTGCCACCCACTGCCTGGGCTGCTGGCTACTGGCTTCTAAATGAATATCTGAATCTGAGGCTGGAAGATTTATGCAGGGAAGCAGCAGCAAGTAGAAGCCCTTATGAAATCAAGTTAAAGAGGAACACCAAACAAAATACATTAAAAAGATTTAATTCTAAGCAACGTTCCTATATTGTAATGGAGAGCAGTGACTGCTACTCTGTTAGCTCTCTGGGTCGTCACCTGAGTCGGGTCTATGCCAGGTGTTTTTTTTTAATCAGCTTGCAACATTGTTTCAGGAGTCAGAACCTGGAGTGCAGATTGCAGAACATATACACAGTCAGACAGATACTGCTTCTAATTGCAATAACATGTATAAATCATTTTAAAACCATTAACATTTTTTAAAGGGATACTGCACTGAAATCCACTTCTCAAAAGAGCAAACAGATTTTTTTATATTCAATTGTGAAATCCGACATGGGGCTAGACATATTGTCAATTTCCCAGCTGCCCCAAGTCAAGATCCCTTTAATGAATGCATATTGCAACAAAGCTTGCAATCAAAAATATCGGTCCTGGAGCCTTCTTATCTGCTGCATGCAGGGAGGAAGCTTGACTGGTTCCTTGAGACATATCTATATATATATATATATATATATATATATATATATATATATATATATATATATATATATATATATATTTATATAGATATAGATATATCTATATCTATCTATATCTATCTATATATATATATATATATATATATATATATATATATATATATATATATATATATATATATATATATATACATATATAGCCAAATTATTAACCGGCACTCACCATCAGTTAATCAAATCCCGGGTGCTCCTCGAAAGAAAGCAAATAGATACAGTTAGGAGCACTCACGGGTATTGTGATAAAGAAGTATATTTTATTGGAGTGTTACAAACTACTCCACGTCAACGCGTTTCGGTTCTCTCTGAACCCTTGTCAGGATGTGGGGTAGTTTGTAACACTCCAATAAAATATACTTCTTTATCACGATACCGGTGAGTGCTCCTAACTGTATTATCTATCTATATATATATAATAAATAATAAATCCCAGCTTGTAAGTATGCGCTTTAAAAGGAAATATTACAGCTGATTTACAAATACAGCCGCAAGTACAGTCAAACTAAATTGGATGCAAAAGTGCTGGAAAGTAAACAACCCCTTTAAATGCAACAGAGGTGCAAGGTGCAGCTCACGTTTTTGCCTATGGGTAAAGTCAGGGCCGGATTTACATAGCGGGTGCCCCTCGGCCTGCTGTCATTCGTTGCCCCTGTCCCCTCCCCTTTATTCACACAAATTATCGTCTCTCCCATGTATCTCCCGCACTCCGCATATCTCCAGTGTTTCTTATCCAATGTGCGTGTGGTTGGGCAACATGCCGCCACCTAAAATCCTGCCGTCCTAAGCCCGAGCCTTGGTGGCCTTTCCACAAATCCAGGCCTGGGTTAAGTACACAGCTCGCTTTGTGCACTGCCCCTACGTGTGCTTTGTTTTGCGGCATACAGCTGACTGGTGCAAATAAATCTACTGCTGCCCTGCCCACATGACTCTCAGAAAGACTGGGGTGTATTCAGATAAAGCAGACCCTGGGTCCCAGATGGGAAGGGGGACCCAGTAAGACCCTAAATAATATATTTTCTTAAAATTGCTCGACATACCAATGTTTTGGTGCCCTAAACTGAATTTGCTGTGGGGCCCAGTAACATCTAATTACGCCACTGAATTCATTCCATTTACAAAGGGCCACAATGTAAAAAAAACAATCGTACCAAACCCACTCTTTCTTTTATCTCATGTTATTCTATGTTTATGCTCTTTTTCTTAATTTTTTTCCCTCTGTCTGTCTCTCACTCGATTTCTTTTTTTCTCACCTTAATATGATTAATATATTTACTTTTTTTTGGAAAGCACCTGCTCCGGCTCCAACTACATGGTTAAAAATACAATTTTTTACATTGACTTGTACAGACCACAAAGCTAGAGATGTGAATGCTGAGCAGTTTCTTTTCCTTCACTTTGCAGAGGCGTAGCAATTTAGAGATATCTGGAGGGTTTGTATTGCACACATTCATAGAAATGTCTGACAAACTTCCTGAAACAACTGGTAAGATATGGGAGGTGGAGGGCAGCCACATGATCTCATGTATTATTCAAAAATATTGAAAAGAAAATAACCTTTAAAAAATGTATTGATTATTATTTATTAGCATATATTTATTAAGGGCAGATTTATCAAGGGTCTAAGTGAATTTGAGGGAATTTTCGAAGTAAAAAAATTTGAAATTCAAAGTAATTTTTTGGATACTTCGACCATCGAATAGGATACTATGACTTCGACTTCTAATTCGATTCGATCGAAGTACTGTCTCTTTAAAAAAACGTCAATACTTCGCCAAATTAAACCTGCCGAAGTTCTATTCTATTCCTAATCCAACAAGTGTATTTTTTCTAGTTGTAATATTGGTATGTAAGCAGCCATATCAGGTTATTTTGCCTAGTCATGTGCTATTAGAAAGACACAGCGCTGCACTATGGAACTGCTTTCTGACAGGTTCTTGTTTCTCCTACTCAATGTAACAGAAGGAGTTGTAGTGGGACATGGATTTTTACTATTGAATGCTGTACTTATATCTACACGGGAGCTGTTATCTGGTTACCTTCCCATTGTTCTGTTGTTAGGCTGCAGTGGGAAAGGGAGGGGGTGATATCACTTCAACTTGCAGACCAGCTGTAAAGAGTGACTGAAGTTTTTTAAAGTCACATGACTGGAGGCACCTGGGAAACTGACAAAATGTCTAGCCCCATGTCAGATTTCAAAATTAAATATAAAAAATGTGTTTGCTCTTGAAAAATGGATTTCAGTGCAGAAGTCTGCTGGAGCAGCACTATTAACTGATTTGAAAAAAAACAAGTTCTCCATATACATACTGGATTTTTCTGTGGTTTTCATTATTTTGTCCATGCAGAGACAAATGCTATGGCAAGATATGCTTGATGTTTTGACTATTTAAATTGTTACTATCATCAAAACAGAATTTTTTATTGGTTGTATGAGAATAAAATTCCTTA